>NC_037686.1:40070107-40115339 GCF_003255815.1 Theropithecus gelada | reverse complement strand
TCTGATCTTTGACAAACCTGAGAGAAACAAGAAATGGGGAAAGGATTCCCTATTTAATAAATGGTGCTGGGAAAATTGGCTAGCCATAAGTAGAAAGCTGAAACTGGATCCTTTCCTTACTCCTTACACGAAAATTAATTCAAGATGGATTAGAGACTTAAATGTTAGACCTAATACCATAAAAACCCTAGAGGAAAACCTAGGTAGTACCATTCAGGACATAGGCATGGGCAAAGACTTCATGTCTAAAACACCAAAAGCAACGGCAGCAAAAGCCAAAATTCACAAATGGGATCTCATTAAACTAAAGAGCTGTTGCACAGCAAAAGAAACTACCATCAGAGTGAACAGGCAACCTACAGAATGGGAGAAAATTGTTGCAATCTACTCATCTGACAAAGGGCTAATATCCAGAACCTACAAAGAACTCAAACACATTTACAAGAGAAAAACAAACAACCCCATCAAAAAGTGGCCAAAGGATATGAACAGACATTTCTCAAAAGAAGACATTCATACAGCCAACAGACACATGAAAAAATGCTCATCATCACTGGCCATTAGAGAAATGCAAATCAAAACCACAATGAGATACCATCTCACACCAGTTAGAATGGCGATCATTAAAAAGTCAGGAAACAACAGGTGCTGGAGAGGATGTGGAGAAATAGGAACACTTTTACACTGTTGGTGGGATTGTAAACTAGTTCAACCATTATGGAAAACAGTATGGCGATTCCTCAAGGATCTAGAACTAGATGTACCATATGACCCAGCCATCCCATTACTGGGTATATACCCAAAGGATTATAAATCATGCTGCTATAAAGACACATGCACAGATATGTTTATTGCGGCACTATTCACAATAGCAAAGACTTGGAATCAACCCAAATGTCCATCAGTGACAGACTGGATTAAGAAAATGTGGCACATATACACCATGGACTACTATGCAGCCATAAAAAAGAATGAGTTTGTGTCCTTTGTAGGGACATGGATGCAGCTGGAAACCATCATTCTTAGCAAACTATCGCAAGAACAGAAAACCAAACACCCCATGTTCTCACTCATAGGTGGGAACTGAACAATGAGATCACTTGGACTCGGGAAGGGGAACATCACACTCCGGGGCCTATCATGGGGAGGGGGGAGGGGGGAGGGATTGCATTGGGAGTTATACCTGATGTAAACGACGAGTTGATGGATGTTGACGAGTTGATGGGTGCAGCACAGCAACATGGCACAAGTATACATATGTAACAATCCTGCACATTATGCACATGTACCCTAGAACTTAAAGTATAATAATAAAAAAAAAAAATCTGAAAACAGAACTACCATTCTACCTAGCAATCCCATTACTGGCTATATACCCAAAGGAATATAAATCATTCCATCATAAAGACACATGCATGTGTGTGTGTTCAGTGCAGCACTATTCACAATAGCAAAGACATGAAATCAACCTAAACATCCATCAATGGTAGACTGGATAAAGAAAATGTGGTACACATATACCATGAAAGATTATGCCTCCATAAAAAAGAGTAAGATCACATCCTTTGCAAGAGCATGGATGGAGCTAGAAACCATTATCCTGAGCAAACTAGCACAGGAACAGAAAACCAAATGCTTCATGTTCTCACTTATCAGTGGGAGCTAAATGATGAGACCACGTGGACACACAGAAGGGAACAATAGACACTGAAGCCTACTGGAGGCTGGAGGGTGGGAAGAGGGAGAGGATCAGGAAGAATAACTAATGGGTACTAGGCTAAATGCCTTGGTAATGAAATGATGTGTACAATAAACCCCTATGACACAAGTTTACCTGTATAACGAACTGTCCATGTACCCCTGAACATAAAAGATAACAAAAAAGAAATGATAAATGTTTGAGGTTGTGGGTATCCTAAATATCCTTATTTGAATATTATACATTGTATGCATGTATCAAAATATTACATGTGCTCCCTAAATATGAAAAATTATATAAAAAAGAAAAATGAAGACAAAGAAACCATCAATGAAATACTAACAACAAAAATCCAAAAATGAAGAGCAAGTATATACCTAAAAAATTCTCAGCAGACTGGATATAACTAGAAGACAAAAAGGCTCATTACTGTGAAATTTCGGAATATTGGGGAGAAGAGATTATGTAAGCTTTTAGAGAAATGAGAAAAGAAGTATCATACAAGGATAAAGCTTCAAAATATCACTGAACTTCTCCACAGTGCTCCTGAAAATTATGAAAATTTAGAATTGCCTCCAAAATTCTGTGAAAAAAATGATTTTTAATCTAGAACTTTTTTTCCCAAGATAGACTCTTAATTATGGTAGAGAATAGAATAAGCGTGTTTTGAGCCCTGTAAGAGCTCTAAACATGTATTTCACATGCATGAATTTTCAGAAAAATATTGAAAGATATCCTCTACCAAAATGTCAAAGTAAACTAATGATTAAAAATATGGGATCCAGGAAGCAGAGAATCTATCACCAAAGATGGGCCAAGGGAATCACTAGGCTGATATTAAAAGGAAATCTCCAAATGGCAGCTGTACAGCATGTCTAGAAATCAATCAATTCAAACAGGTGCAGATATAAAGGCTTTAGTAAAGATGTTTCCCTGATAAAGTTTTGTTTTAATATGCTGACAGGAAATTAAGTTAGTGTTGATTACATCAAAAACTAGGTAAACAGTTATTAACTCTGGGAAGGAAAAGGATGTGGCACAGGAAAGAAAAGTAATCATATTATATTACAAGGCTTATCCAGGTATACAGTTCACCTATCTAAACACTGAATATTATTATAAACATTTACTTAATCATGATATAAATGTATCAAGAGTATATGGGCCATGGGCAGGAAATACACATGTTTCAGTCAGAGAGCAAAGGGTTAAAAGAAAGCTAAATTCTCATTGTCCATACTTGGATATAAATAGGCAATGCCTAAAACCAATAAATCTAGAAGTAGCAATACATACACGTTATTCAGAAATTCAGAGGTAAATCTCAAATATATCAAACAAAAGAACTGAAAGTAATTGCTTTGGGAAGTGGGAAATGGTGGGATCAGGGAAGTGATGATTTTCATATCAAGCCTTGGAGAAACATGACTATTTAGTTGTATAATTTTGAAAAAAAAGCAGAGTAACAAAAATAGTTACCTTTGGAAGTTCATGCTGTGCCTGTATTTCACCTTTATTTTCTAGTTACAAATATTGCTGTAAGCGTGGCAAATGTGCCTTTAAAATATTTCCATTCATTCTTTTGTGGTCATTAAATTAATGATCATTTTTATTTATTTGTCACCTGTTTTCTCTTTATATTTTCTTGGACAATCAATGCTCATATGGTATATAAGGAGTCAAAGAACAAATGAATGTCCAGTAACAGATTGTATTTCAGTGGAGAATTTGGCTGAAAAAGGGAACAAGTGCACCAATAAAACTATATGCCCTAGCAACTGCTCCAGATCTCAAGATCAAGCAAATATACCATCCTGTCTCTGAGTCTACCTCCCAGATCAAATTACATGCACTAAATGGTCAGAAAGTTATAACTATCCTGGAGGAAATTACTGGCAAAAGTAAATAAATTCCTTATGGCATGGGCCAAATTATTGTAGTAAGCTTATTGGTGGCACAATGGTTTCTTCCATTTGTTTATATTAGGATCTGATTTCTTAAATCCATGAAGATAATTTAACTTCTTAAACCTAGATGAAAGACAGAAAATGGAAGAAGGCGGTCCAAGGCCCAGGAGAAATTTATCTTTTTCTAACTCATTGTCAGTGCTGTCTCACTTTAAAGCAATGTGTTTTTGATTCTCATGTTTGGATGGCATTTCTGCTTAGGGAATCACTCACATTTTGATCTTTCATTCATTTTGGGACAGCTAGTGAAACGTGCTTTTATAAGTTACAGTTCTGACCTTTTTAGGATTCTGTTATTTGATTAAAAAGCATCAGAGGTCTGCTGTCTGGCAGGGTTTATTGCCTGTAACAAAACTATCAGAAATGCAACCAAAGAGTAATTTGTAAGTGGTTATGGATCCATTCACAACAAATAGTTACTGTTACTGGTGCAATTGCACAATGAAAATGAAATACACCAGAGATATGTTTGTCTTCCTCTCTTGGGGCCCATGACACTTAACTATACTATAGGTGAAAACAATTTATAAAGATGGCATTTGACTCCTTGAAACATTCAAAACCCTTGAATGAGATCCAAGTGAAACCTTGTTTACTAAGCTCTCTCCAGGGGAAGTGTGGTAGGGCATATGTGAGTATTGCTCATTCTAACACTTTATTCTCTTAAACAATGTGGTCTGAAGGTGTGTGGAGGTCTCCGAAATCTTTTCAGGTGATCCATGAGGTCAAAACCATTCGGTCTCCGAAATCTTTTCAGGTGATCCATGAGGTCAAAACCATTCTCATAATAATATCAAATTATTATTTTTTCACTGTGTTGCCATGTGCACTGATGTTGGAAAAATAATGGTGGGTAAAACTTCAATGCCTGAGCATAAATAAAGTAGTGGAGTGGACCAATTTGCTCTAGTTTATGTTTAAAACAACAGCTTTACAGAGATATAATTCATATAAAATTCACCCAGTTAAGTGTACAATGCAATGGTTTTTAGTATATTCACAAATATGTGCAACCATCACCACAACCAATTTAGAACATTTTTCATTACCTCTAAAAGAAACCATGCAACCTTTAGGTATCACTTCCCTAAACCCTCCAGTCCACCCCACTCCACTAATCTACGTTTTGTCTCCATAGACTCTGGATATTTCATATAAATAGAATCACATACGATTTTTTACTGTCCTTTTTCACTTAGCATAATGTTTTCAAGTTGCATCCAATTGTAGCATATATCTATATTTTGTCCGTTTTTAGGAGCAGATAACATTTTATTGTATGGGTATATTACGTTTGTGTTTACCCATTACCTCATTGATGAAGAGTTGGAGTTGTTTTTACCTTTTGGCAGTCATGAATAATGTTGCTATAAACATTTGGGTAGAAGTTTTTGTGTGGATGTATGTTTTTCCTTTCTCTTAGGTATATACCTAGGAATGGATATGCTGAGTTATTTGTAACTATCTTTAATCACTTGAAAAACTTCCAGAAATACATCTTGCTGCACATGCTTTTTTTCACTTTATCCTTCAGGTTTCATTAATAATTAAGGATATTCATTTTATTGTAATGTACTAAAATATAGGCATGCCACTTCTAATCTCATTAAGAATAATATCTTTTAACAAATAATATTTACTCCTTTTGGTTTCCCTTTCATTTATTTTTATTGATACATAATAGATGTACATATTTTGGGGGTATGTATAATTTAATATATTCATATAATGGGTAAAGATCAAACCAGCATAACTGGGCTATCATCTTGAATTTTTTTCCTTTTTTTAAGATGGAGTTTCACTTGTCACCCAGGCTGGAGTGCAATGGCGTGATCCTGGCTCACTGCAACCTCCACCTCCGGGGTACAAGCTATTCTCCTGCCTCAGTCTCCTGAGTAGCTGGGATTACAGGCTCCTGCCAACACACCCAACTAATTTTTGTATTTTTAGTAGAGACAGGGTTTCACCACGTTGGCCAGGTTGGTCTTGAACTGCTGACTTCAGGTAATGCACCCGCCTCAGCCTCCCAAAGTGCTAGGATTACAGGCATGAGCCACCGTGCCTGGCTGAATATTTGTATTTCCTTTATGCTACAAACATTCCCTTTATTACCTTCCAGCTAGTTTGAAATGTACACTATATTATTGCAAACTGTATTCACCCTACTAATCTATAGAACACTGTTTTTTAAATCTGACTGTATATTTATACCTATTAATCAATCTTTTTTCATCTCCCAAACACCTTAACTTCTCTGGCCTCTGGTAATGACCAATCTACTCTATCTTCATGAGATCTACTTTCTTTTAGCTCCCATATATGAATGAGAATATGCAATATTTGTACTTTTATCCTTGGCTTATTTTACTTAACATGATGACCTCCAGTTTTATCCATGTTGCTGCAAATGACAGGATTTCATTCCTTTTATGGATTTCATTATTTCTCATTCTTATTTATTCTATTACATATATATATATACCACATTCTCTTCATTCATTCATCCATTGATGGAACTTACGTTGAGTCCTTATTTTGTCCATTGTGGTAGTGCTGCAACAAATATGGGTGTGTGTATGTCTCTTCAATATACAGATTTCCTTTCTTTTGGATATATGAGCAGTAGTGGAATTGCTGGATCAAATGGTAGTTCTGTTTTTAGTGTTTTCAGGAACCTTCATACTGCTTTCCTTAGTGACTGTATTAATTCACATTCCCACCAATAAACAGTGTATAAGGGGTTCCTCTTTCTCCACATCCTTGCCAGCACCCATTATTCGGTGTCTTTTTGATAAAAATCATTTTAACTGCGGTAAGATGAAAGCTTATTATTGTGGTTTGGATTTGCATTTTTCTGATGATTAGCATTTTTTATATACTTGTGATCCAATTTCTATGGTTTTTTTTTTTTTTTTTTTTTGAGAAATGCCTATTCCGATCACTTGCCCATTCCTTATTCAGATTTTTATTTATTTATTTATTTATTGACATTGAGTTGTTTGAGTTCCTTACTTACTCTGGTTATTTATCTCTTGTCAGATGGATAGTTTGAAATATTGTCTCTTATTCTGTAGATTGTTTGTTCACTTTGTTGATTGTTTCTTTTGTCAAGCAAAAGATTTTTGGCCAGGCATGGTGGCTCGCACCTGTAATCCTAGCACTTTGGGAGGCCAAGGCTAGTGGATTGCCTGAGATCAGAAGTTCGAGACCAGCCCAGGCAACATGGTAAAACCCTGTCTCTACTAAAATAGAAAAAATTAGCCGGGCATGGCAGTGTGCATCTGTAATCCCAGTTACTCAAGAGGCTGAGGCAGGAAAATTGCTAGAACCAAGGAGGTAGAGGTTGCAGTGAGCCGAGATCACACCACTGCACTCCAGTCTGGGCAACAGAGCAAGACTCCGTCTCCAAAAAAAGATTTTTAACTTGATTTAATTCCATTTGTCTATTTTTGCTTTGGTTTCCTGTGCTGTTAGGACCTTACACAAAAAATTTTGCACAGCCCAATGTCCTGGAACATTTCCCAGTGTTTTCTTTTAGTAGTTTCATAATTTCAGGTCTTATATTTAAGTCTTTAATTCATTTTGATTTGACTTTTGTATATGGTGAGAGATAGAGGTCTAGTTTTATTCTTCTGAATATGGTTATCCAGTTTTCCCGGCACCATTTATTGAAGAGATTGTCCTTTCCCCAATGCATGTTATTGGCACCTTGACAAAAATAAATTAACTGCAAATGCATGAATGTATATCTGGGTTCTCTATTCTGTTCCACTGGTCTATGGGTGTGTTTTTATGCTATTACCATGCTGTTTTGGTTACTATAGCTTTGTAGTAAATTTTGAAATTGGATAGTATGATGACTTCAGCTTTGTTCTTTTTGTTCAAGATTGCTCCGGCTATTCAACGTCTTTGTAATTCCACATAAACCTTAGGATTTTTTTTTTTTTATTTCTGTGAAGAATGTCGTTGGCATTTTGATAAAAATTGCAATACATCTGCAAATCACTTCAGGTAGTACTAGCATTTTAACAATGTTAATTCTTCCAACCCATGACCACGGAATGCCTTTCCATTTATTGTGTGTGTCCGCTTCAATTTCTTTATTTAGTGTTTTAAAGATTTCCTTGAATAGCTCTTTCTTGTCTTTGGTTAAATTGATTTCTAAGTATTTTATATTCTTCATAGGTATTATAAATTGCTTTCTTGATTTCTTTTTCAGCTTGTTCACTGTCAGTGTACATAAATGCTACTGATTTTTGTATGTTGGTTTTGTATCTGGCAAGTCTACTGAATTTGTTGATCAGTTATAATAGTGTTTTTGTGGAGTCTTTAGGTTTTTCTGGGTATAAGATCGTGTTGTCAGCAAAGTAGGCTAGTATGACTTTTTCCTTTCCAATTTGGATGCCTTTAATTTATTTCTCTTGACTAACTGCTCTCCCCAAGACTTCAATTGTTGTGTTCAATAAAAGTGGTGGAAGTGGGCATCCTTGTTTTGTTTCAGCCTTTAGAGGAAAGGCATTCAATTTTTCCCCATTCAGTATGATGTTAGCTGTTGGTTTTTCATACATGGCCTTTATTATTTTGAGGTATGAACCTTCATACTCAGTTTGTTGAGGGTTTTTATCATAAAGGGATGAATTTTATCAAATGCTGTTTCAGACTCTATTGAAATGATCATGTGGTTTTTGTTCTTGGTTCTATTAATGTGATGAAATATGTTTACTAATTTGTGTATGTTGAACCATCCTTGCATCCCTGGGATGAGTTCCACTTGATCATGATGAATGATCTTTTTAATATGTTGTTGAATTCGATTTGCTAGTATTTTGTTGAGGAGTTTTGCATCTATGTTCATCACTAATATTGGCTTCATGTTTTCTTTTTATGATATGTCCTTGTTTGATTTGGGTATCAGGGTAATTCTGGCCTCATACAATGAGTTTGTAAGTATTCCCTCCTCTTCAATTTTTTTTTTTTTTTTTTTGAAGAGTTTGAATAGAATTGGTATGAGTTCTTCTTTAAATGTTTGGTAAAATTCAGCAATGAAGGCGTCAGGTACTGGGGTCTTCTTTGATGGGAGACATTTTATTACAGCTTCAATCTCACTAGTCATTATTGGTTTGTCCAAGTTTTCTATTTCTTCATGGTTCAATCTTGGCAGGTTGTATGTATCCAGGAATTTATCCATTTATTCTAGGTTTTTCAATTTGTTGAATAGTTGTTTATAATAATGTCTAATGATTCTTTGTATTTCTTTGATCTCAGTTCATGTCCTTTTTTTGATTTTATGTGTTTGAGTTTTCTCTTTTTTTCTTAGTCTAGTTAAAATTTTGTCAATTTTGTTTATCTTTTCAAAAATCCAGTTTTTCCTTTCATTGGTGATTTTTTAGTCTCAATTTCACTGATTTCTGCTCTGATATTTATTATCATCTTCCTTTTACTAGTTTTGGGTTTGTTATGTTCTTGCTTTTCAAGTTCCTTGAGGTACGTTATTAGGTTGCTTATTTGAAATCCTTCTACTTTTCTGATGTAGGTGCTTATAGCTATAGACTTCCCTCCTAGTACCCCTTCTGTTGTATTTCATAGACTTTGGTATGTGGCATTCCCATTTTCATTTGTTTCAAGAATTTTTTAATTTCCCTCTTAATTTCTTCCTTTACCCATTGGTCATTCAGGAACATAGCTTCCCTTTTGAATCCCATGCCCATTTCCTCTTAGTTCATAAAGCCCATTTCCTCTTAGTTCGTGAAACATACATAATGACACTGGGAATTCATTTTTATAAGGAGTACTTCATATTTTTCATTTATTACTTTATAAAGTTAAAGAAAATAGACAATTATATGTTTCTTAAGCCCATTATTAATATTTGGGTATATAAGGTATTCTTTTCTAAAAATTCAATAAACAAGTTAAATAAGACAGTACTCTAAAAAATAAAATGTGAAGTCCACCCATATTGTAAGAATTTGCAGGTTTTTTAAAGAAATTAAAATGTAAAAATCAGCCTATGCCCTGAACACTGAGATGGTCATTAGTTACCAAAGAGATTATTTCAATCAAATAGTCTGTAAACACCTACAGGCAAAGTCACGTTGCATCTAATTTTATTAACAAATATTAATTTACTGCATTAACGAAGATATTAACAAACCCAAATAAGGGGCTGTGGAAGTACTAGAAAATCTTCAACAATACATTAAGAAATTTTTCCTCTGTATCTTTGCTTCATCCTTTCTTTTCTCTTCATAGGCTTGTCTTTTTTGCTTATGTGTACAGAAAGAGGAGTGGCAGCAACAGACATATGTGGTCTCCCACCAAAATGCTCAGGAGGCACATGCTAGATCCTGTATCTCAGATATGCTAACATGCACTATTGCTTAATGTATTACTAAGAAAAAATGCTGTCTATTAAATGTAATGCACAAGTTATTGCAAGATGCATTATGATTTTAACATAAAAATATGTGGAAAAAAAGAAAAAAGAAAATAAAACACTATGCGGCCAGGCACAGTGGCTCACACCTGTAATCCCAGCACTTTGGGAGGCCGAGATGGGCGGATCATGAGGTCAAGAAATCAAGACTATCCTGGCCAACACAGTGAAACACCGTCTCTACTAAAAATACAAAAATTAGCTGGGCATGGTGGCATGTGCGCCTGTAGTCCCAACTACTCAGAAGGCTGAGGCAGGAGAATCACTGGAACCTGGGAGGTGGAGCTTACAGTGAGCGCAGATGGCGCCACTGCACTCCAGCTTGGCGACACAGCGAGACTCCATACAAAAAAAAAAAAAAAAAAAAAAAGAAAAGAAAAGAAACGCATGCAAATACAGAACTTTGTCAAAAGTGATCAAAAAGTCTTGTCCAAGGGTGTTATAAAATTTTGCTTCAGCTTAACCTAGAGCACAAAGATATAGACAGCGATGATGTTCCAAATATTTAACAGCCAGTACAGCATAAGTATCAACCAATCACAATAAACACTCAGCATTATCCTGGAGCAGAGCCCTCTAGATGCCCAGGTTCTACCAAGGGTTAACCCTTTAATTGCTGTATTGTGGGACCTTCCAGGGAGTCCAGTTGGAGGGGCCAGGGCAGCCAGCATGGCAAGGGGGCATTAGTTTAGCTAAGGATAGAGGCTTTTATATCTCTTTTAGCTAAATATAGGTGGTTACTGCTACCTTTTAATGAAAAGTAGGATCCTAGCAGGGTAAACTATCTGAATTTTAGTTCTGGATATAATCATTATGAACAGTTCGCGATTTTATAGAATTATATGCAATGGTCTATGCACAAATAAATGTACTTTTTAGGAGATAGTACATAGCTTCATCAGATTTTCACAGATGTCTTTTACTCAAAAATTAAGAACCAGTAAGATATTCCTTCATCTAGGATGGCTGATACGTGTTAAGTCCACATTTTTCTGAATATGTATTCACCAAAGAAACATCCTGATTATGATTTGGTTTTCAAACAGTTTGAGTATAGGTAGGGAATGAGTTAATCTTGCTTATGTGATTATATTCCTGGTGAAAATCAATATAATGATGTTTCAGTGTCTATTCCAGTCTCTTTTATATTTTGGTTAGTATCTGTATTTCCAGGAAATAAATTCTAGCTTCTGAGCTAGAAGGATCCGTCCTGATATGAATATGTAGAATAAATTTGGCCCAATTTTAGTATACTTTCCATAAGATAAAATTACATGAACTGATTACTGTGTATCAAGAATATTGTTAACAAGAACATGATCAATCTGTAGAAATCAGCTATTTATATTCCCAAACTTTCCTTTTGGATTAGTCCTGGATTTTCAATGGAAAAAGAATTAACAATCTGAAACTCTTGTCTGAATATTTCTATCAACTTTCTCTGGGAAATCCTGACTCTTGTTGAAGACACAGCTTTCTCTAGAGCACATTGGTGTATCTGGTCCTCCTTTTCTCTCTATCTCTGTTTCCCATCCCTCCTCTCTCCTACATTGCCTCTGGTCCTGAAAGTATATAGTAAGACATCCTTATCACAGATCCTTTCAGCCTCTTATTTCAGACCTTAACTACAACCCCTTCCTTGTTACAACTGTCTGGGCCTATCACCAGTGCTCATTAATTGGAGATTTTAGTATTTTGTCCACTGCCAGTGTCCCCAATGCTACTCCTACCACTTTCTGTCTAGATAATCTCATCCAGTCTCATGGCTTTAAGTACTATCATCTATATACTGAGGATTGCAAAACTTATATTTCCCTGGGCCTGATAACATTCCCAATTCCAAATTCCTAATTGACATCTTCCCTTGGACATCTAATAGGCATCTGAAACTCAAGTCCAAAAGATAACCCTTAATTTCTACCCCAAACCCGCTTTGCCCTGGAATTCTTCATTTTATTCCATATACTTTGGAATCACATTTAGCCCCTTCCTTTGATTCACTTCCCACATTTGATCTTTCTGGAATTTTTTATGCTCAACATTTATCTCAAATTTGATCACTTCTCACAATATCCCTGCCACCACCCTAGCTTAAGTGATCATAATTTTTTTACTTGGTCTATTGCTAGTTCATGCATCCACTCTTAACCACCTCTAATCTATTTTCTACACTGCAAACAGACCACGACCCTCATAAAATTGGCTTTCCTCCTTACCCTAGTCTCCAAGGCACCACATAATGGTACCCCGACAACCCCTTGTCCTAATTATCCCCTATTTAAACTCACTCAGCTTCAACCATGTTGTTCCCTTGCTGTTTTTTAAACATTCTGCTCTATACCCACATGAGGATCTTTGTCCTTGTTATTTTCCAACTTAAAATACACTTTCCTCAGATACTTGCTTTCTATTTCTTCAAATGCTTCATCACCACTTATTTAAATGTGTTTATTTGATGTGCTCCACCTTAGAATGTAAGTTGATGACAGAAGGAACATCTGGATTTTTCCTTGTTCCACTACTCCCCCAAATCCTGTAAGACTATCTGTCATATAATAAGTACTCCATAAAGGCTTTTTAAATCAACAAGTTGATGAATCAATCACAAATCCAACTGGCTTCCTCTGCCTTTAATTATCATTTGGTAGCATGTAGAAATAGGCTTCAGAATAGCAATATAGACAACAAGTACTTTTTAAAGAAGAAGAGATGTGACCTATTACATGTGGACTTAGCTAGAAATAATGGAATACTTCCTTAAGAAAACTGAAGAACTAGACTATGACATAAACTTTAGATGTTTCAGTTTCAGAGTCATGATTTCCTGGTGTTTAGTTTTAGGTTTGTGGTCTCAAAGATCAATCAGAAAGGAAACTAAAGAATTTTAATAGTGAGTTTATCCAAATGAAGATGTGATGAAGAAATTTCCCTAGAGAGGTCGGCTGAACACTGAAAGGCCACCGTAATAAAATGGTGGAATGTACATTAAAATAGCATCACAGAGTAGTGAGAAGAGTTCTATAATAGAATTTGTCTCATCTTTGCTGCTAATAAGCTGTGTAACTTTGAATTAAATAATAAATTTAAATAGTTTTCAGAAAATATTTGCCTGTCAAATGAGAGTGTAAGGCCTAGGTAATCTCTATGGTTTCTTAATACTTTTTGTGAAACAAAACACTAGGAGATAATCTTAACTAATAGCCATAATGTTAAATGTGATCCTCTATGTCTAAAGAAATGAAGTGATTGGGAATCAATGACTTCTGATTTTAAAATATCACGTAAACCAATCAATTTAATTGAAATAGACTTATTAAAATTATTGTTCTTGGTGATACTAGTAAGAAGGTAGGTGATAAGGTATTTCATGGATGAATAGTAATTTTGGTTTTTCCTTTAACTCTCTACTGATCATTTGCCAAGTAGATATAGGCCACATAAAACTGGCTTCAGTTAAACAGGTGGCTTTACAACAGTTCAGTCTGATGTGCAGGTAACAGGTCCATCAATTACAGGTCAATTAGATACAGTTACCTCAAAGTTAATTCCATAATCAGGCTAAGTTGACCAACATAGAGGAGCTTTAAAAAGTCTATGTATAATAGAGCATGAATACTGAAAAGCAAACAACCTCCAATTTGGAATATCAAGACTTGTCTTGCCTCTACAGATACAGAGAAAGAAAAAACTGCTTCCTGAGGGAATTCAGATGACAAACAAATCCTCTCCCCCTCGAATAACATTTGATTTTTGCAAACTAGTATTGTGGTAGATACACTGCCATCACCATAGACCAAAAATCCAACTAATTTTAAGCAAGACTAGCCCTTCCTTCTCCTTTTCACAAATGATCACTCAGACATTACCTTCCCTGTAAACATCTGTGCCAAGAAACTGTCCTGAAAGCAACATTTTTAAAAATTAATAACCATTTCTTCTGACACACAAAAATCAATGGGCTCCATTTGGTGCCTGAGGTGTCACATTAACCAATAAAGGGCAGACCCCAAATGTGTACCTTTCACCATCTGCCTGGAACTTCAAGCATGCCAGGTTTTAGCAGCTTTAGATTCTGTTTCATTCAGGGAATTTGCTGTGAAGCAAATTCAGCCCTTGGCAGTTTTTCTCTTTTTATCACCCCAGCACAGCTAGGTTTGTTGTTGTTGTCATCACTGGTTTTTTCACTCTGAGAATTCTAATTATAGTTACAACAACAAAGCAATTCATGTATTTGTATCACCTCCTAGATTTTCATTTCTCACCATCAACACAAATCAGTATTCCAGTCTGTTAAAAATGGTACATTTTACAGATAATCACCTTCATAAAAGCTGTCAGGTAAGTATACCATTAGCACTGAATGTTTAAGGTTCTTCGGCCTCAAATACCAAAACCAGAGACATTTTCTGAAGATTTTTCTGGAGGTTGCCTTTGGGAAGAAAATGTATTAGAACACTGACATATCCTCACTATTTTTAAAGGGATAGTCCAGTAAAATGTTCTAGAGTCATCAATCCAATACCTGGCACAAAAAAATGCATATAAAACTGGAAGTTGAAGTTGTTGAGACTGTACTACAACCTCAGAAAGCAAGAATGAGGTCATAACTTGCTGTCGCTCCTTTCCCTGTTCACCTCTCTGGCAATGAATTTAGGACTTAAGTCATACTGCTGACTCTGTCTACTCAGGAAACCCTCAGAGGATTATATTTCAGTTTTCAATAGTGAGGCAATGACTAGTAGCATAATCAAAGAGTGAATGAGCCTTCCTATATCTTATGAAAAGTGACTGTGATACTGAAGACCAGGGTAGAATCTTCACTTCCAAAACTACCAATGGTAATTCACGTGTTAAAATAATCACCATCATCATCACTATCACCATCCTCATTGCTTCCATTTATTCCTGTCTACTAAGATAAGGGAAAGCACTACGTTAAAAGCTTTTACATATATGTTACAGCTCATTTGCAAAGATGGGCTCAATAATTTCTCCCATGTCTATGGGCAGGTCTCTTTGCAATGTGACTTTGCCACTCTTTCTATCGAGAAGCAGAACTTATTTTCCATCCCCTTGTATCTACTCTGGTCTTGTACTTGTTTCATCAAATAAAATGTGGTAGAAGTGACTAGGGGATTCCTGAGCTTCAGTTACATGAGGCCTTGCAGCTTTTGCATCTTGCACTCTTGCTGCCCTGAGACCGTCATACAGAAAGCCAGTGCTGGTTTCCTAGCAGAGAAGAGACTGTGTGGGGGATTGAGAGAGAGAGAAAGAGAGAGAGAGAGGTAAAAACAAAACAAACAAACAAACAAACAAAAAACATCAGTCATTAAAATGAGGCCATGATGGACTATCCAGCCCCAGTGAAGACACGAGATGATAGCAGCCACATAAGTGACCACAGGTAGAACCACCAGGAAAAACACCAACCCAATCCCAGCCCAAATTTCCAATTCACAAAAAGATAAGCAAAAATAATGATGTTTGTTTTAAGCTACTAAATTCTGGTTTGTACACAGTAATAATTAACAAAAATGCATCTATTTTCTGTTTGAATCTTCAAAAGAACCTTGTGCTCTTTCTAGAACATCCACCACACTGCCTCTAGTGTCAGCCTGCCAACTGTTTGTTAAATATTTGAGTGTCCCACTTGATACGATGCACTTATTTGGTCAAAAGAAAATATGAGATACTAACTTCAAGAAAATGAACAGGGTTGATTAATTAACATGAAACAGAAAGTCATACTTAAAAGTTGTAATTTCTCTCCTGTCTTGGCTGGGAAGGAGTAAGGAAATTGATCTAGAGGTCATTCTTTCTGGTTACAATTTGCCCAGATATGGGTCAGGAAGAGGCTCAAAGTATATGGCTTTTCATATCACCATTACCACTCCAAATGTCCAAAGCCCATTCTCCTTTTCCAGGTTTTTCAAGGACTCTGATCTGTTGAAAGGGTGGTTGTCTGGATAGAGATTTATATATGGGCCAAGTCATTCCGAGGCCAGGACTGTGCTTCCTGCTGGATGGTCACTGGACCTGCTGGCTGCGGTCCTCACCAGTTACCATTGAGAATGAAAACATGTCCCCTTGACACAGGTGATTTAACAGTATACAGTTAAGACAGGTACACCCAAGTACAGGCTAGATGATTTAGGGTTGGACTAATCTCTCTCATGGGGTGAAAGAACTGCATCACGTATTGCTCCACACCTTTTCAGGAATCATCACTTAAATCTCAAGTAAAATGAATTTGACATTTCTGCTCTCAGTTTCTACTGTGATGAACTTGCCCTAAGGAAATGGATAATATCTATATGTCTGGCAGGGAGAAGAAGTCCAACAATAAGAAAAGAGTATAGTTTTCAAAACTTATCCTGTCACATGGTATATAGTCTAGGGCTATGTGGAGGAATGTGGGCTCAAGAAGAATTCAAAGAAATCCAAGATCATCACTGAAGGTCAAAAGAATCAGGAAAAGCTTAAAGGAGGAGGTGGGACATCAACCAGTCAATCACAAGCTATTTAAATTACCAAAATAGAAGCAGCATTAACAGAATTGTCCTGGTGACATTAGCAGTATTTGGTTGGATGTGGACATTTATTGAACTCATTCTGAAACATAACCAGGTTAATTTCTAAACAAAGCAACAGTTATAATCCTAATAATTCACACTTATTTTTATTCCATTCATGGACAAAGCAGTTTTATGTATATTATTTCATTTGATAAATAATAGTATTAACTAAAAATCATTATTATAAGAGGCAGTTTTTTCATGCACACTATAACCAGCCAGATGTACTATTTGATTCTTTTTTGAACTAGTAGGTGGTTTTGCTTTGATTTTGTTTTCTGCTTCATGCCTATACATGCTAAATAGTAAGTCTGAGGTGTACAAGGATAGCAAAAACTATTCACCTCCTCAGAGTCTGTTAAATCTCTCATTTTTAGTCTCCTCACAGTTGGAACATATTGCTTTTCCTTTATAGGTGTCAATGAACCTAAACACATGAATGTGCCATTTTAAAACATTTCTGACCTTTTCTCACCGAACTTGTCACTGCTGACTCACTTGGACAAGAGGACATCTTTCAATATATTCCTGTCTCTTCCCCCTTTAGATCTCCTGATGCTTGTTTTCTCTTACTTGGCTCACCTTCTGAGCATATTAGCTTTACTTCTTACCATTCCCCTTATACTTTTTGCAAGTGAATTCACCTTTTACTGCAGTCGTAAGATGTCTCTTTGTCCCACAGAACTTATAAACTGGCTTTTTTCACTCAAGGTTGCATAATTTCATTTTTCTTTTAGTGAGGTTACATTCCACTTGGGATGTAGAAAACTTAAAAGTATCACTCTCACTCTAACGAAAAAAAAAAAGTAGAAAATCTACCAGATTATAATGTTTCTTGATCTCAGTAGTGACCTAGGCTCACATCTGAAATCTGAGAAAAGATAGGAACCTCCATGGAAAAATGGGACACAAACACCCAGAGCATAGAAGGAAAACAATGCTTCCCTATAAGTGGTTAAGAAGAATCCTTTAACTAATGACTAAAGACTGAATGTGAGCTAGTATGAGAATATGGAGTCTCTAGAAGCTGAAAATTCACTAGCAGGATTTCCACTGTGATCACAGGAAAGACCACAGGCATGGTGGAAGAGAAATCTTCCACTATGGTGCAGGCCTGGAACTGGAGAGTGGCTTGCTCTCCCTCCAGGAAATACACAAAGTCCCATCTGGAATTTTTTTGTTTTCATTATAAAACAAAAACTTTAAGTTACTGGAGGAAGGGAAATAAAGCCTGTTGTCACCAGTGTACAGACAACGGCCCACTGTGGGTGTGAAAAGGGAAAATGAAAAACTCTGTACACTGGGGAAAGGCAGCCATTCTCTTTTTCTGAGACAATGACAAGATCACTGAAATATCCCCCCCCAGATAAAAGGAACACAGAGTTGGTCTAACACTAAGGGTGGTCTAGGACAATAGGTCCCCGCCCCACCAAATCTCCCCTACCATGCTATCAAGCATTGAGTAACAACCAACAAGAGTCTATTGCTAAGGGATGGGCAAGAGCATAAAGACCTCCCTGAGGTACAAGCATAAAGAGAAGGCCTAAAACTGAGGGTTAAAGAGACCCTGAAAATAAAAACCTTCCAGAAAACTACTGCCCAGCCTGAGCACAAGGTAAATATGCAGGGAATTGAAGCTGATGATATAGTAAAAGTAACCACAGTAACAACATCACTCAAACTCAGCTCAACTCCTAGTGAAATTAACTTAACCAGACAGTTTGTAGATCTTTCTCTTAGCAAAAGAGAAGGTGTTCGCATTTCCAAGCCTAAATATTATGTATCTCAGTCTCCACTGTCACACACAGAATGACCAGCTTTTAAGAAAAATTGTGAGACACTCAATAAATTAAGAAAAAGAAACAACCCATTGTCAAGGGACAAAATGCCAGCAAAACCAGACTCAAGAATGAACCAGATGTTGGAACTAACAAAGAGGGAATGTAAAATAAATATTATTAGTATGTTAAACATACTAATGGAAAAGGTGGACAACAGCATAAACAGATAGGGAAGGCTTTTGCTGATTTCAGCACAGTGAAGGAAACAAAGATCTTAAAGGCAGTTGAATAGATTACCAGAACTGAAACACAAGAAAATAAAGAGTAGAAGATAACATGAACAGAACAGAACTTCCAAAATCTGGACATCAAATGACTCTCTCTCCTTCTCTGTCTCTCTCTCTCTATGTATTTCATCTCAGAGGAGAGAAAGGAAACAAGTTTAATTGTAAATTTCTTAAACATATTGCACACACTAGGTGCTCATTTAGTAATTTTGCTCATTAATTTTGTATTAATAAAAATCAAATTAGAATATTTAATGTATGAAATTTTTTGCATGCTATGTAGTCAAAAGTATGTATGTGCTAAGAACAAATGGTTATTTTTTATTACATTTACATAAAGGTAAGTTCTCAAATTTTACCTGAAATTAACCAAGTTCAAATTAATCAAATCCTTATATATTAAATTTTCTGTACTTTCTGATTAGTTTATGCCATACGATGTATCTTAAAATAATAAAACTGTATGCCTTAGAAAAATATGTTGTAATAAAAATTAACTGTCAAAGGGACCTTTTGAAGGATTATTTTGAATGTTTAGGTTTTCACTACATTTAGTCATTCAAGAAAGATAATTGCAGTGCCGTGTGTGAACCATTGTGCTAGGAGGTGAGGGGTGAAAGCTCAAAGAATATTAGCTTTCATGTACTGTGTGCCAAGCACTGTACTCACACTCTCTATATATATCACCTTGGTTAGCTCTTAATTGCCTCCTCATGGTTATTATTTTGTCTGTTTTACAAATAAGGAAACAGAAGATCAGAGATTAATTAATTTTTATCTAGTCACACAGCCAGGGTACCAGGGATTTAAATACAGATTTGTCTGTTTCCAAAGCCTGCATTCCTAACTGCTTCCTAAGACATGGTCAAGTTTCCTTATGGATCTTGCACTATAAGGTAATTGAGGAAACAAGATATGTATGCATATGAAGTAATTATAACACAAGGCAGTCAGTAAAGGTTAAAGCAAATGGAGGAGTAAGTACCCAGAGAAATGGTGCTTACTGGTTAAGACCAACTGAGTTCAGAAACTGTTCCAGCATTTGGATGATCTTGGGCAAGTTACTTAACCCCTTAGCCTTTATTTTCCCATATATGAAATTGGAAAAACACAGAGGCTATCTCATGAAGTATAACACAAGCTCCAAAAAAGCTGTTGTTAAGGATTAACCAAAGTTATATCAAGTGAAGCCCTTGGAACATAGTAAGCATTATAAGTAGTAGTTATAATTTGGCAACTGATTGGCATCTTTCCACCCTACTAGGTTAAGAGTTCCCATATGGGCAGGGAAAGATTTGTCTGATTTGCTCATCATTTTATCACTAGGGTCAAGCCTGGTACCACAGTACTCAGCACAGGTTAAGGCCTAGCTAAATGAAAGATGCCAGATTCAGATGTGGCAGGTGAAGAGAGAGAGAGACAAAGAGAGAATTGTTAACTTCAGGAAACAGGGAGGACTTTACTTAGAAGAAATAATATAAGCCAGTCCTTGGAAGACTTAGGATTTTAAATAAATGGAGAGGAAAAAGAAATGTGTATTGGGTAAGTATAATGGCATTTGGAAAGCTAATAAGGTGGGAATAGAAAACTCATGTTTGAGTGACAATGAGTAGACCAACCTTGCTGATGTAGAGAATCCACATAGGAGAGCAATAAAGACAGAAAGCTGTAAAAGGAGGCTGGGATTGAACTACTAAAGGGCTTTGGTGGTGGCCGGCACCTGTGGTCCCAGTTACTCGGGAGGCTGAGAATGGTGTGAACCCGGGAGGTGGAGGTTGCAGTGAGTGGAGATCACATCACTGTACTCCAGCCCGGGCGACAGAGAGAGACTCCATCTCAAAAAAAAAAAAAAAAAGAAGAAGAAGAAGAAAAGAAATTGAGGGCTTTGAATGCCAGGTAACACAAGCAATCCTCTTATTCTTCTTCTTCAGCCTTTGCATCCCAGAAAGAGCTTACATTTACTCCCTCTTCATTTTTTTAAGGGTGGAGGAAACACAGGGTTCCAACCATTATATTTTGACACATATAAGCTACCCATTGTTGTTGTAACTAAGAAATATGATATGAATAGTCTTATAACACAGGTTTTGGTGCCAAGGCTAATAGGCTCTGCTAAGAACTTACCTATGCTATCTCCATAGACCCACTATAGAGGAGAGCATTAAAGCATTCATTTCTGCCTCCTTCTGAAAGATGCAGGGCTTAGGCAGCTCTGCAGGAGTTCAAATAAATCTCTCTCCCATGACATTGAAAATGAGGGAATAATCAACGAAAACTTCCCTAGCCTTGCTAGAGATCTAGACATTCAACTACAAGAACCTCAAAGAACACCTGGGAAATTTATTGTAAAAAGATGATTACCTAGGCACATAGTCATCAGGTTATCTAAAGTCTAGACAGGATGGAATCTTAAGAACTGTGAGGCAAAAGCATTAGGTAACCTTCAAAGGAAAATCTATCAGATTAACAGCAGATTTCTCAGCAGACACCCTACAAGCTAGAAGGGATTGGGGTCCTACTTCTAGCCTCCTTAAACAAAACAATTATCAGTCAAGAATTTTGTATCCAGTGAAACTAAGCTTCATAAATGAAGGAAAAATACGGTCTTTCTCAGACAAACAAACGCTGACAGAATTTACCAAACCAGTACTACAAGAACTGCTAAAAAGAGCTCTAAATCTTGAAACAAATCCTCAAAATACACCAAAATAGAATCTATTAAACCATAAATATCACAGAACCTATAAAAAAACACAATGGAAAAAAAAAAAAGCTATTCAGGCAACAAATAGCACAATGAATAGAATAGTACTTCACATCTTAATACTAATGTTGAATGTAAGTGGCCTAAATGCTCTACTAAAAAGATACAGAATGGATAAGAACTCATCAACCTAGTACTTGCTGTCTTTAAGAGATTCACCTGACACATAAGGACACACATAAACTTAAAGGGATTGAAAAACATATCCATGCAAAGAGACACCTAAAGCTAGCAGGAGTAGCTATTTTTTATTTTTCTGTTTTGTTTTGTTTTGTTTGAGACAGAGTCTTGCTCTATTACCCAGGCTGGAGTGCAGTGGCACATTCTCAGCTCACTGCAACCTCTGCCTCTTAGGTTCAAGTGATTATCCTGCCTCAGTCTCCCCAGTAACTGGGATTACAGGGGCCTGCCACCATGCCCAGCTAATTTTTGTATTTTTAGTAGAGACAGGGTTTCACCATGTTGGCCAGGCTGGTCTCAAACTCCTGACCTCAAGTGATCCAACCACCTCGGCCTCCCAAAATGCTGGGATACAGACAGAAGCCACCACACCCAGCAGGAGAATCTATTCTTCTATCAGACAAAACAAACGTGAAAGCAACAGCAGTTAAAAAAGTCAAAGAGGAACAATATACAATGATAAAAGGACTACTCCAACAGAAAATATCACAATTCTAAATATATATGCACATAACACTTGAGTTCCCCAATTTATTTAAAAAATATCACTAGATCTATGAAATGAAATAGATAGCAACTTAGTAATAGTGGGGGACTATAGTACTCCACTGACAGCACTAGACAAGTCATCAAGACAGAAATCAAGAAACAATGGACTTAAATTTTACCCTAAAAAAATAAACTTAACAGATATTTACAGAACATTCTACCCAACAAGTGCAAAACAGCCATTCTATTCATCAGCATATGGAATGTTCTCTAAGATAAATCATATGATATCTCACAAAACAAGAAAAGAAAATTGAAATTATATCAAGTACTCTCTCAGATTACAGTGGAATAAAATTGGAAATCAACTCCAGAAGGAACCCTCTACACCAAGAAAATTAAATAACCTGCTACCAAATGATCATTGGGTCAACAATGAAATCAAGATGGAAATTAAAAAAATACTTTGAACTAAACCATAATAATGGCACAAACTATTGAAACCTTTGGGATACAGGAAAAGTGATGCTAAGAGGAAAGTTCATAGCATTAATGCTTATATCAAGAAGTCTGAAAGAGCACAAATAGACAATCTAAGGTCACACATCAAGGAACTAGAGAAATAAGAACAAATCAAACTCAAACCCAGCAGAAGAAAAGAAATAAGCAAGATCAAGGCAGAAATAAATGAAATTGATACGCACACACACATACACACACACGCAAATGGTGAATGAAATTTCAGCTCTTCATTTATACCTCATTGAAAGCATGGCTTCATTCAATGAAACAGGATCTGTGAGAACAGATTATAAACTTTAAAGTGCTTATAATTGTCATCACTACCACCTCCACCACTACCAGCTCCAAAAAGTCCATAGACCACAAGATCTGGGATAGCTAGTAAGTGTCATCTTCCAGCCAGCTCTATCAATTAGGAGTGGTTTCTTGTAGCTCTGGATTGAGAAGGACTCAGGCTGCACCCAGGCTCCAGGGGAAAATATAGTTATGTCTACTATGTGAAGACATGATGAGCAGAGGGTGATACATGGGAATCAGAAAGTGAACATGCCAGGCATGGGTGGGAAGGCTGGCCTTTTAGATTATGATACTGGCCAAAACTTCAATAATGACTCAAAGTCCTATTACATGGCCCAAGAATTACATCACCTCTTGTCACCCTATGACTCATGATGTAACCACAGATAAAAGAACAAAATTTTAGTGAACTAGAAGAGCCTGGAAAATTTTAAATGAGCTGTATCTCACAGTACAAAGTCTTCTCCAACATTTTTAGAACTTACATTTTAAAAGTTATGATTTTCATATTAATTAACTCTAAATGAAACAGAGGTGATAATTTTAGCCTTGGGAGCCTCTCACCATCCTCAATCTTCAGTTCCCAAAATTACATTCAAAAAGAATTTATTCAAAGCATTTATTTTAAAAAAGAAACATCCCCAGACTAAAGAAATAAAAATTGAGTTAGAAATACTTGTATGTTCTAGACCTCTGTTGTCGGGATATAGATTGGGCTGTCAACAGTATGACCAGATAAAAAGATGATCAAATGAAATAATGGGTGCAGTACTGGGGCCACCCCAATTCCTCAAATTCACCACTCTTATTAACAATACATTTAAGGTGGGTAAATGGAGAGCAACAGAGCAATACTAGCTTCACCCTCGAGTTATGGTCTGCTTCTGCAAGAAACTCATTCAAGAGATTAATTCACTACTGAGACATCTCCTGCTTTACTCTCCTTTGCCATTCAAAGGAGCTTTTATAAGGTTTACATATAGTTGTCAGACTTGAAATTGCACCCTTACCGTGGGAAATTAAATCACAAAACAACCTTCCCCGTCATGACTAAAAATGTTTAAAATGTGCTCTTACAAAATAATCTTATTTTAAACATATTTCCCTCCAATGTGACATGTCCCAAGTAGTTTCTCTAGTGAGAAAAGATACATATTAGTTTATTTCTCTGCCTTTTGCAAGGTCTTTGATATAAGGGATATTTGAAATGACCTTGGTGTCACATAGCACCTGCTGGCTGATAAAGATTACCTTTGACCTGGACATGAGGTAAAGAAGACACAATGACCTTGAATTGATTTCAGTTAGCATTATACACTCCAGAGGAACAGGTGTCAGTGGAAAGCTTAAGCCACTCAATTCAGCCCAGTTTCATGTATATACTCATCTTATATTGTCATGCTCTGGCTCTAACTTCGACAATATAAATCAAAGTTCAATTTTGTGCAGATTAAATATAAATATGATTACCAAAATTTTTCAACCCACCATGTTTTAATTAATGAGTGAAGTAAAATAGGAACAGGAATCTTCATAAGCATAGGCATGATTGGGTTACTTATTTTTAATCCCCAGATGTACTTATATTTAAGTACTTATATTTAATATCCACCTCACTGGAGCTATTGATCAATCGAGTAAACTTTTTATACAAATGTAGACGAAGTTGCCAGTGAAGTTCTTCAAGGAATTTACAAAGGAGGTAGGAAGACAAGTTTAACACACATGAAACAACTAGGAAAAAGTATTAGTGTATATTCTCAAGAGTAGTCAGAAGTCAAGATGAGTATATAAGGAGGGAGAAAAATGAAAGGCAAAGTATCAAAGTCTTCATGGGGGTGGGAAAAATATGAAACCTGAAAAGACGATTAAGGTTTGAATAAGTAAAGAGGCAAATGAGAAAGAAGAAGGGACAAGGGAGAAGGGAGACCATTTTCTGAGGTTACTTACCAAAGCTCTGGTCCTCTTTTATTGTAACTTATTGCTTCTACAACAATAAAGACTTAAAAATTTCTAAGATATTTCTACATTTTAATATTTCAGAAACAGGGGTGCATCCTCCAATGGAATATCATGGCTTAATTGGTAATAATTTTCTATCATGAAAGTACATAATTGTACTCAATTTTTCTTTCAGTTGACGTTCTCTTAAATCCACAGAGTACATATAGTCATAACCTAAATCACAGAGGCAGTGAAGACTGAACTGATCCTCCATATTACACTGCAAGGCTACATGATCCTGGTTTATGATTTAGTTTTCTTTATGATTCCACTGCATTCAAACCTGATTTAACCATATATCAAAGGAGGAATGTGTCCATTTATTGCCTCTCACTTCCAAATCTACCCTGTTGCCTGCTCATGATACTAAAACCTTTCTCCCTTGGCAGTTGGCATGATGTTGATCTTTGCCAGTAGAGACATGAAAGGACCCTGGAGGAGGAAAAGTCTTCTCCTGGGTCTGGCATGCTTTTATTTTTTCTGTTGCTGCTGCAGTCGGTTGGTATTCACTCAGTGAATTCACCCCTAGTGACCTTAGTGGCTCTTCTGAGTTAGCTACCAAGCAAGTTCCTTGGACACCCCAGAGGGCTTTCTGAAGGTGGGTTTCATGAAGTGCCCCACCCAGCTTCATGATGTCTTCCTAGTAAAAGTTTCCTGGCAATGGCTTCCTGGTGAATTCAAAGCATGTTCCTTTCCTGGGAAGTTTCCTGGCTAGTATCATTGACACACAGCAAGCAATTCTCTGCCTGGCCATCTTGAGTCACTGATTTTGGATAAGCACCGGACATGGCAACTTCAGCAAACCACTGCCATTCAGTGAGCTACAACCCACCCCACTGAAGTCTGAACCCTTGCTTTGGAATGAATTCTTCCCTTCCAGGTTTACTCCTTCCTTGGTTACTCTCTCTCCTTCAGTCATTTAAGTTCTCATTTATGCCCTCTTAGTTAATCTGTTATCAGTTAATAACTCTTTATCTTAAACCATCCCTATTCAAATTACTATGAGGTTTCTGTTTCCTGATTAGACCCTGCCTAATACTATAGGGAAAGAGCTGGCAAGATACCAAAAGCTTCTGATCCCTTAGGAATTAAAATCGATCTCATACACTAATATGAGAAACCTGATAGACTTATCAATCAGCTTTCTCAGTCAAGGCCCACCCATGAGAGCAAAGTACAAAGTGTGTGTTTGGGTCAGAGCTGGGGTAAGAAATAGAATGGGTTGACTGGAAAAAGCAACAAAGTTATGCCATGTGACTATAATGAAGGGCTATTTGTGCATCATTGTCAAGGGGCTTCTAATGATTTTAAACCACCTAGAAAGCTCATTTCTTTCAACTTAGGTCCCAAAAGATGAACCTCACCATGAGAGCTACCAATGTCTTTGGATCCTGATCCTAGCCATGAGTCATCCTGATATATTTACATACAACATAAAAGATCCTTTCACCACTAGGAAGTTTTTGCAGCCTGACAAGCATCTGGATGTTTCCAAACAACTGGATATTTAACATTGCAGAAGCAAAACTGTTGCCTGATAGTTTATTTAATGTCATTTTTATCCAGATGTTTTCGTATCTTATGAGCACTTTCTCACTATTTTCATGCAATATATCCTTGTACAGCTTGGCATTTTAAAGATTGTATGGCTTTAACATTGAGAAGTAACATTAAATGTGAAAATAAAAAGAGTAAAAGATATTTCATTTCCAATCGAAAAATATTATGAGTAGATTCATGCCTATAAAGAGAAGGAAAGGATCCGCAAAAGTGAATTACAGTTCAATCTTCATTTTAAAAAATAACTTTGTTATATTTAGACTTTAGTTTCCCTTTGTATTTGCAAGTTAGAATATCTGTAATATTAAAGTTTATATTTAAACTATTATACTTTAAATAAAGTATATTTAAACTCCAGTTGAAGGACTTTATAAGGTACACTAAGGTATTAGATTACTTTCATAAAGTAGTTCATTTCTTATAACTTTTAAAATAGTATAAAAATGAAGTTTAAAATTCCTTAAAATTCTAAATCTTTTCCTGAACAAGAAAACTCCTTAATGTGAAAAATAAAATTCTACTTTACTCTCATAAGCCTTATTCATGCATTACCTGTGTCTCTCTGATATCTTTTATTTTTTTTTCATTTCCTGAATATATGTTTTTTTGTAAAAGGACCTTCTGTCAGGATATCATCTCTCGGCTTCCCATATCCTTCCATATCTTTACAGTTTTTCTCGCTTTATTTCTTGAAGTCCAAGATAAATGAAATAAAAAGACAGATATGAGTTTGAGCAAAAGAGCTTTGATATTGAACAAGAAAAAGACTTCATTTAGGTCCTCTAAAGATAAATTGAGGATGGCTATTTTTATCTATACCTGTAGAGTCATTTTCAGCCGAAGACCAAGAATAGGAAGCAGAAGGCTCTTCCTCTGGTTTTGTTGTGTTCAGTGTGTTCTGGATGATCTAAAGCAGCAAGATGTGATAGTGTTCCACAGATGGAGGCCACCGGAGAGATGGCTGAAAACCCAGACATTTATTTTATACACACACACACACCATTCTCTGTATAGATTCACAGAACTATTCACATATATAACTCCCTTTAGACCTGTACTGTATTGTCAATTCCATCAAATACTCAAATGCCTCAAAAAGCACATGAGCAGGTAGCGTCCTCTTACACTATTATCTGCAACAAGAACAATGCTGGTATTTGTCTGAATATGTGACATGCAAAGAGTACACCCACCATCTGCGGAACTTGCCAATGAATGTGTTGCTACCATAGACATAGAACACAATGGGAAGGAACATTAGAAAGCACCAAATTCCTCTGTTAAAGATAAGAAAACTAAATGTAGATGAGGATGTGTGACTTTTCTAAGATCTCCCCAAAGAGCCTGTGGAAGATCTAGGAGCAGAATTCTCTCTTTTAATTGTTTAAAGTGTTTTCATTTTTTTAACTTTTATTTTAAGTTCGGGGGTACAACTATTTTACATATGCAAACTTGTATCAGGGAGTTTGTTGTATAGATTATTTCATCACCCAAGAATTAAGCCTAGTATCAATTGTTTTTTCCTGATCCTCTTCCTTCTCCCACCACCCTCCACCCTCTGAAAGGCCCCAGTGTCTGTTGTTCCCCTCTTTGTGTCCATGAGTTCTCATCATTTAGCTCCTACTCATAAGTTAAAACGTACAGTATTTGTTTTTTTGTTCCTGTGTTAGTTTGCTAAGGATAATGGTCTCAAGCTCCATCCATGTTCCTGTAAAAGACATGATCTCATTATTTTTTATGGCTGCATAGTATTCCAAGGTGTATGTATATGTACCACATTTGCTTTATCCAGTCTATTATTGATGGGCATTTAAGTTGATTCCATGTCTTTGCTATTGTGAATAGTGATGCAATGAACTTACGCATGCATGTGTCTTTATAACAGAATGATTTTTATTCCTTTGAGTTTATACACAGTAATGAGATTGCTGGGTTGAATGGTAGCTGTCTCTTAAGGTCTTTGAGGAATCACCACACTGTCTTTCACAATGGCTGAAGTAATTTATACTCCCACCAACAATGTATAAGCACTCTTTTTTCTCCACAACCTAGCCAGCATCTATAACTTTTGGACTTTTTAATAATAGCCATTCTCACTGGTGTGAGATGGTATCTCATTCTGGTTTTGATTTACATTGCACTAATGATCAGTAACACTGAACATTTTTTCCATATGATTGACTATTGGCCACATATACATCTTCTTTTGAAAAGTAAGTGCTCATACCCTTTGTCCACTTTTTAACGAGGTTGTTTTTCTATTGTAAATTTGTTCAAATTCCTTATAGATGCTGGATTTTGGACCTGTGTTGTATGCATAGTTTGCAAAAATGTTTTCCCATTCTGTAGATTGTATGTTTACTTGGATGATAGTTTCTTTTGCCATACAGAAGTTCTTCAACTAGATCCCATTTGTCAATTTTTGCTTTTGTTGCTATTGCTTTCGGTATCTTTGTCATGAAATATTTGCCTGTGCCCACATTCTGAATAGTATTGCCTAGGTTGTCTTAGAGAGTTTTTACAGTTTTGGGTTTTACATTTAAGTCTTTAATCCATCTTGAGTTGATTTTTGTATATGGTATAAGGAAGGGGTCCAGTTTCAATCTTCTGCATATGGCTAGCCAGTTATCCCAGAACCATTTATCGAATAGGGAATGCTTTCTTGATTACTTGTTTTTGTCAAGTGTGTTGAATATCACATAGCTGTAGGTGGGCAGTCTTATTTCTGGGTTCTCTATACAAGAACAGAGTATCTCTAATCCACTGCTCTTTGTAGCACAATATACTTTGGCTGACTTTAGCTTGTAATGATTTATCTTCTTTCTTCAGTAATATTAATATCATCTAAAGATTTCTTCTTCCTCTACCAGGCTACTTCTCAAAAATACTATTTTGTAAAAACTACTTAGATTTGTTATCACCAGTAAAGAAATAGTGACATGTACTAATACTTTTAGTTGATGAGAAGAGATTAAATGTGATCAACGACTTCTGAAGGAAAAGGAATATAGGCAAGGACAAGTTTGAGCTTACAGATTGCACACTTTCTAGAAAGTTCCAGTTCATTGCCTCCCCACCAGTATGTGTACTGAAGTAGAAGTCCCGCTATTAATGTCTCAAGATATTTAGTCCACAACCAGAAATACTTCCTTGTGAGCAGGGAAATTTACTAGAATACAGAGGGGCATTAAGCCGCATTGTGTGTTAGAGTCACTGCACCCTTGAGCTATTGAGAAAAAAAGGTATTCCATCTGAACACAAATATATGGAAAATAAGGCAGCAAAATGGTATCACATCTGAAGTACACTTCACTTACAAGTGGCTTTAGAAAGATCTTATTTTCCCACCACCATCCTCACCAGTATCACACACCCACTGTGCCCCACAACACACACACATGCAGCTCCACCATCTCACTTAATCTTCACAATAAATATATATTTATTTAATCTATATTAAGATTAAAGAGGATGAATAAAAAACAAATAAACTCAGGGAGCAAGCAGGAAAAGTATCAAATGATCTACCTATACATCATTCACTAGTAGGTATATAACAATCTGGCATGTCCAAATTTCTGTTATAGACTCTCCTTTAATCTAGCTTGGCAAGCATCTAAATTTTAGTCCATAAGAGAATTGCTTCTGTTGCCATAAATAGAAATTGTATATACCACACTACATAGAAAAAAATTGAAATTTTAAGGGTAAATTTGGCCATATACAACTTTTGCTTTATGCCTTACACCTCAAAATTTTGACTCCAAGCAAAATGCATATTTATTACCTGCACAAAAGTCTTAATGTCTAGGTTGAGATGCTCACATTTCATCTGTAAGGTTGGGGGATGTTATAAATTCCTGAGCTAGCAAATATTGCAAAATATTTTTAAGAACATTAATCTAGTGACTGTGCCAGAGATACATGGGAAGGGGGAATCGGGGATAGACTGGAAGAAGAGATATCAATTTATAGATCACTTCAATAGTCTGGGCATGCAATAAAGACATCCTAAATTAGGATGGTTGTAGAAATATAAAGGAAGAAGGAAGCATTGCAAGGAAGACTCGGGGTGTGAAAGAAAATACTGATAACGTAGCATAGTTATTAAAAGCAAAGCCCTTTCTATTTTAAAGATTTGGATTAAATTCTAGTTATTACTACCATCTAATCATGTAACAACAATTTATTTATCACCGCCATGATGATTAATTTTATATGCCAGCTTGACTGGGCCACAAAGTGCCCAGACATTTGACCAATTATTCTGAGTATGTCTGTGAGGGTGTTTCTGGATGAGATTACCCTTTGAATCAGTAGACTGCATAGAGCCAATTGACCTCCCTTGTGTAGATGGGTCTCATCTGATCAATTAAAGATCTGAATTACAAAAAAAGAAAAAAAAAAAAAAAAAAGAAAAGAAAAGAAAAGCCTGAGTAAATGGTAACTCCTCCTGCCTGACTGCCTTGAGTTGGGATATTGATTTTTTTCCAACCTTCAGACGTGAATTGAAACAATGGCTCTTGAGTCTTAAGCCTGCCAGCTTTGGGACTGGAGCTTACACTATCAGCTCTCCTTGTTTTTAGGTCTATGGACTCAGATTGGAACTACATGTTGAGAAAGTTCCAAGATCTGCAGAATCATTTGAGCCAATTCCTTACAATAAATCTCTTTCTTGGGGGATCTGGCAAGATGGCCCAATAGGAACAGCTCCCATCTGCAGCTCCCAGCGAGACCATCACAGAATGTGGGTGATTTCTGCATTTCCAACTATGAGACAACTGGAACCCCAGCAAAAGAGAACCATTCACTCCTGTGGAAAGGTGGATGAAGCTAGAGAGCCAAGTGGTCTCGTTCAGTGGGTCCAATTTCCCTGGAGTCCAGCAAGCTAAGAACCACTGGCTTGAAATTTCTCGCTGCCAGCACCGCCCTCTGATTTGACCTGGGACGATCGAGTTTGGTGGGGGAGGGGATCCACCATTGCTAAGGCTTGAGTAGGCAGTTTTTCCCTGACAGTGCTAAAGAGGCTCAGAAGTTCGGACTGAATGGAACTCAACACAGCATGGCAAAGCAGCTGTGGCCAGACTACATCTCTAGATTCCTCTTCACTGGGCAGGGCATCTCTGAAAGAAAGACAGCAGCCCTCGTCAGGAGTTTACAGATAAAACTCCCATCTCCCCAGGAGAGCGCACCTGGGGGATGGGGCAACTATGGGCACAGTTTCAGGGGACTTAAACAGTTTTGCCTGCCGGCCCTGAAGAGAGCAGTAGATCCTGACAGGGAAGGTTCTCCTAGCACAGAGCTCCAGCTCTGCTAAGGGACAGACTGCTTCATCAAGTGGGTCCCTGACCTCCATGCCTCCTGACTGGGAGAGACCTCCCAACAGGAGTTGACAGACACATATACAGGGGAGCTTCGGCTGGCATCAGGCCCATGCCCCTCTAGGACAAAAATTCCAGAGGAAGGAGCAGGCAGCAATCTTTGCTGTTCTGCAGCCTTCACTAGTAATACCCAGGCAAATAGGATCTGGAGTGGAACTCCAGCAAACTGCAGCAGACCTACAGCAGAGGGGCCTCGTTGTTAGAAGGAAAACAAACAAACATAAAGCAGTAACATCAACATCAACAAAAAGGATCCCCACACAGAACCCCATCCAAGAGTCATCAGCCTCAAAGAACAAAGGTAGATAAATCCACTAAGATGAGGAAAAAACAGTGCAAAAATGCTGACAATTTAACAACCCAGAATGCCTCTTCTCCTCCAAATTATCAGAAATCCTCTCCAGTAAGGGCACAAAAGTGAACACAGAATGAGCTTGAGGAATTGATGGAAGGAGGCTTCAGAAGGTGGGTAATAACAAACTCCTTTGAGCTAAAAAAAAGCGTGTTCTAACCCAATGCAAGGAAGCTAACAACCTTGAAAAAAAGCTACATGAACTAATAACTAGAATAACCAGTATGAGAACATAAATGATCAGATAGAGTTAAAAAGCACAGGACAATAACTTCATGAAGTATAAACAAGTATCAATAGCCAAATCGATCAAATGGAAGAAAGGATATCAGAGACTAAAGGTCAACTTACTGAAATAAGGTGTGAAGACAAGATTAGAGAAAAAGGAATGAAAAGGAACAAAGCCTCCAAGAAATAAGGGACTATATGAAAAGACCAAATCTATGATTGATTAGGGTCCCTGAAAGTGATGGGGAGAATGGAATAAAGCTGGAAAACATATTTCAGGATACTATCCAGGAGAACTTCCTCTACCTAGCAAGACAGGCCAACATTCAAACTTAGGAAATACAGAGAACACTACTAACATACTGCTTTAGAAGAGCAACCCCAAGACACATAGCTGTCAAATTCTCCAATGTTGAAATGAAGGAAAAAATATTAAGGGCAGCCAGAAAGAAAGGTCTGCTTACATACAAAGGACGGCCCAACAGACTAACAGCAGATCTCTCTGCAGAAACCCTACAAGCCAGAAGAGAATGGGGGCCAACATTCAACATTCTTAAAGAGTTTTCAACCCAGAATTTCATATCCAGTCAAACTAAGCTTCATAAGTGAAAGAGAAGTAAAATCCTTTACACACAAGCAAATGATGGGGGATTTTGTCACCACCAGGCTTGCCTTACAAGAGCTCCTGAAGGAAGCACTAAACATGGAAAGGAAAAACTGGTACCAGCCACTTCAAAAACATGCCAAATTGTAAAGACTATCGATGCTAGGAAGAAACTGCATCAACTAATGAGAAAAATAACCAGCTAACATCATAATGACAGGATGAAATTCACAGATAACAATATTAACTTTAAATGTAAATGGGTTAAATGCCCCAGTTAAAAGACACAGACTGGCAAATTGGATAGAGTCAAGACCCATCAGTGTGCTGTATTCAGGAGACCAATCTCACATGGAAAGACACATATAGGCTCAAAATAAAGAGATGGAGGAAGATTTACCAAGCAAATGGAAAGTGAAAAAAAGCAGGGGTTGCAATCCTAGCCTCTGATAAAACAGACTTTAAACAAAGAACAAAAAAGACAAAGAAGGGCATTGCATAATGATAAAGGGATCAATGCAACAAGAAGAGCTAAGTATCGTAAATGTATATGCATCTAATACAGGAGCACCCAGATTTATAAAACAAGTTCTTAGAGACCTACAAAGAGACTCCCACACAATAATAGCTGGAGACTTTTGCACTCCACTGTCAACATTAGACAGATCAACGGAGACAGAAAATTAACAAGGATATTCAGGACTTGAGGTCAGTGCTAGACCAAGTGGACCTAATAGACACCTACAGAACTCTCCACCCCACATCAACAGAATACACATTCTTCTCAGCACCACATAGCACTTATTCTAAAATCGACCACATAATTGGAAGTAAAACACTCCTCAGCAAATGCAAAAGAACAGAAATTATAACAAACATTTTCTCAGACTACAGTGCAATCAAATTACAACTCAAGATTAAGAAACTCACTCAAAACTGCACAACTACATGGAAACTGAACAACCTGCCCCTGAATGACTACTTAGTAAATAATGAAATTAAGGCAGAAATAACGAAGTTCTTTGAAACCAATGAGAACAAAAAGACAACGTTCCAGAATCTCTGGGACACAACTAAAGCAGTGCTAATAGAGAAATTTATAGCACTAAAAGCACTAAATGCCCACAGGAGAAAGTGGGAAAGATCTAAAATCAAAACCCTTACATCACAATTGAAAGAACTAGAGAAGCAAGAGCAAACACATTCAAAAGGTACCACAATACAAGAAATAACTCAGATCAGAGCAGAACTGAAAGAGATAGAGACATGGAAAACCCTTCAAAAAATCAATGCATCCAGGAGCCGGTTTTTCAAAAATATTAACAAAATAGACCACTAGCCAAACTAATAAAGAAGAAAAGAGAGACAAATGAAATAGACACAATAAAAAATGATAAAGGATATATCACCACTGATCCCACAGAAATAAAAACTATCATCAGAGAATACTATAAATACCTTTATGCAAATAAACTCGAAAATCTAGAAGAAATGGGTAAGTTCCTGGATACACACACCCTCCAAAGACAGAATCAGGAAGCATTTGAATCCCTGAATAGATCAATAACAAGTTATGAAATTGAGGCAATACTTAATAGCCTACCAACCAAAAACAGTCCAGGACCAGACAGATTCACAGCCAAATTCCACCAGAGGTACAAAGAAGAGCTGGTACCATTCCTTTTGAAACTATTCCAAACACTAGAAAAAGAGGGAGTCCTCCTTAACTCATTCTATGAGGCCAGCATCATCCTGATACCAAAACCTGGCAGAGGCACAGAAAAAACAAGAAAGAAAATTTCATGCCAATATCACTGATGAACATTGGTGCAAAAATGCTCAATAAAATACTGGCAAACAGATTCCAGTAGCACATCAAAAAGCTTATACACCATGATCAAGTCGACTTCATCCTCGGGATGCAAGGCTGGTTCAACATACACAAACCAGTAAGTATAATCCATTACATAAGAGGACCAATGACAAAAACTACATGATTATCTCAATACATGCAGAAAAGGCCTTCAATAAAACTCAACACCCTTTAGGCTAAGAACTCTCAATAAACTAGGTATTGATGGAACATATCTCAAAATAATAAGTACTATTTATGACAAACCCACAGCCAACATCATACTGAATAAGTAAAACTGGAAACATTCCTTTTGAAAACTGGCAGAAGACAAGGATGTTCTCTCTCACCACTCCTGTTCAACATAGTATTGGAAGTTCTGGCGAGAGCAATCAGGTAAGAAAAAAAAAAAATAAAGAGTATTCAAATAGAAAAGAGCAAGTCAAATTGTCTCTGTTTGCAGATGGCATAATTGTATATTTAGAAAATCCCATCGTCTCAGCCCTGAAATTCCTTAAGCTGATAAACAACTTCAGCAAAGTCTCAGGATACAAAATCAATGTGCAAAAATCATAGGCATTCCTATACATCAATAATAGATAAATAGAGAACCAAATCATGAGTGAACTCCCATTCACAATTGCTACAACGAAAATACAAGACCTAGGAATACAACTTACAAGGGACATGTAGGAGTTCTTCAAGGAGAACCACAAACCACTGCTCAAGGAAATAAGAGAGGACACAAACAAATAGAAACAGATTCCAAGTTCAAGGATAGGAAAAATCAGTATCGTAAAAATGGCCATACTGTCCAAAGTAATTTACAGCTTCAATGCTATTCCCATCAAGCTACTGTTGACTTTCTTCACAGAATTGGAAAAAACTACTTTAAAATTCATATGGAACCAAAAAACAGCCCGTATAGACAAGACAATCCTAAGCAAAAAGAACAAAGCTGGAGGCATCATGCTACCTGACTTCAAACTATACTACAAGACTACAGTACCCAAAACGGCATGGTATTGCTACCAAAACAGATATATAGACCAATAGAACAGAACAGAAGCCTCAGAAATAACACTTCTGCAACTATATGATCTTCAACAAACCTGACAAAAACTAGCAATGCAGAAAGCAATCCCTATTTGATAAATGGTGCTAGGAAAACTGGATACCCATATGCAGAAAATGGAAACTGGCCCCCTTCCTTTCACCTTATACAAAAATTAACTCAAGATGGATTAAAGACTTAAATCTAAAACCTAAAACCATAAAAACCCTAGAAGAAAACCTAGACAATACATTTCAGGACACAGGCATGGGCAAAGACTTCATGACTAAAACACCAAAAGCAATGGCAACAAAAGCCAAAACTGACAAATGGGATCTAGTTAAACTAAGGAACTTCTGCTCAGCAAAAGAAACTGTCATCAGAGTAAACAGACACCCTATGGAATGAGAGAAAATGTTTGCAATCTATCCATCTGACAAAGGTCTAATATCCAGAATCTACAACGAACTTAAACAAATATACAAGAAAAAACAACAACCCCATCAAAAAGTGGGTGAAGGATATGAACAGGCACTTCTCAAAAGATGACATTTATGTGTCCAACAAACATGTGAAAAAAAAAACTCATCATCACTGGTCATTAGAGAAATGTAAATCAAAATGAGACACCATTTTACATCAGAATGACAATCATCAAAAAGTCTGGAAACAACAGATACTGGTAAGAATGTGGAAAAATAGGAACACTTTTACACTGGTGGTGGGAGTCTAAATTAGTTCAACCATTGTGGAAGACAGTGTGGTGATTCCTCAAGGATCTAGAATGAGAAATACCATTTGACCCATCAATCCCACTACTGGGTATATACTCAAAGGATTATAAATCATTCTACTATAAAGACACATGCACATGTATGTTTACTGCAGCACTGTTTACAATAGCAAAGACTTGGAACCAACCCAAATGCCCATAAATGATAGATTGGATAAAGAAAATGTGACACATATACACCATGGAATACTATGCAGCCATTAAAAAAGAATGAGTTCATGTCCTTTGCGGGTACATGGATAAAGCTAGAAACCGTCATTCTCAGCAAACTAACACAGGAACAGAAAACCAAACACTGCATGTTCTCACTCAGAAGTAGCAGTTGAACAACGAGAACACATAGACCCAGGGAGGGGAACATAAAACTGGAGCATGTCAGCAGGTGGGGGTCAAGGGGAGGGAGAGCATTAGGACAAATACATAACGCATGAGGTGCTTAAAACCTGTATGATGGGTTGAGAGGAGAAGAAAACCACCATGGCACATGTATACCTATGTAACAAACCTGCATGTTCAGCACATGTATTCCAGAACGTAAAGTAAAATAAAAAAATAAATCTCTTTCTCGCTCTCTCTATATATACACACGTATATTCTATATATATTCTATATATATTCTATATGTATACTATATATATATCTCCTGTTAGTTCTGTTTCTCTGAAGAACTCTAATAGTTCACTAAGCTTTGTTTTTCTTTTATGTACAATGACTTCTATACATTTACTCACAGTTTTATTGAAAGGATTAAAATGACATAATGTATGTCTGTGTGATTATATATAATGTATATATATATCACATAATGATACGATATAGCATAATGTATGGTGTTTTTAAAAAAAGTAGTGAAAGCAAAGGTTTTGAAAAAAGCTCAGTTAAGTGATGTAGATAGAGTTGCTTTAATATATGGGTTTCTTATGTAATAACCCCTGCAAGTACTTGAGGTTTAGGTGAGGAAAGAGAGGGCCAGATGTGTGGCAAGTCTTTTCACGAACCCATTAATGTGCCCTGAACTATCTTTCAGATTAGTCAGATCTTCAAAATAATTGCTAGAGGGATAGAAGAAAATATCTTGCAATTATGTAGTTGTACTACAAAAACAATCAGAGGCGGATCCCAATGCTGCTGGAAGATGTACCAAAACCTGAGAATAACTTTGGTTCAGTGGAGTGGCCGAGATGCCCTCCCCACCTCTGCACACCCTCTTGAGGAAGGACATGATGCCTAAATACGAATTCAATTCCAATCATAAGTTCATGCTCACTGAAACTTCCTCCTCCCTGCAAAGCTCCATGGAGCTCCAGAGAATTTTCTCTGCTAAATTCTCTCATAAGGAACATAGAAAACTCTGGCTGCCTTCCTCACTTGGTGTTGAGGAAGATAGAGTAAACTGCCTTAGATATTTCCTTTCCTTTAGATTTCCCATTCTCCATAGCCATCTCCTCTGTTTTCACTCCATAACGACACTGGAGATTCCGACTAATATCTCACGTTCTGGACAAGGAACACACTATCAATCTTATAATTCCAAAACTTATCTAGAAGACTCTGTCATTTCTCTCCCCCAAGACTCAACTCAGCTGGATGGTACATTCAGGCTCCCTTCCTAGGATAAACACCAGGTTCAGTGTATATTTCCATAACATCCCTCCTTCTCTCCCCGTCCCACAGGATATATACCAAGGCAAGAATGGGGAAAAGTACCTCATTCATTGTCATGATTTGTTTTGTTTTGAGATAGGGTCTCACTCTGTCACCCAGGCTGGAGTGCAGTGGTGAGATCTCAGCTCAATGTAACCTCTGCTTCCTGGGTTCAAGCAATTCTCCTGCCTCAGCCTCCTGAGTAGCTGGGACTACAGGCACACACCACCATACCCAGCTAATTGTTGGATTTTTAGTAGTGATGGGGTTTCACCATGTTGGTCAGGCTGGTCTTAAACTCCTGACTTCAAGTGGTCCACCCACCTCGGCTTCCCAAAGTGACGGGATTACAGGCACGAGCTGCTGCACTTGGCCGTGATTTCTTTCCAAAGCTGGTACTACATGTATGATACAAGCTTTATAACTTGATTTGTTTGAGGCTTTGATTTTGATACTCCAAGCTAAACTTTTAGAAATTATAAAACTTTACTTTCTTTTTTTTCTTCTTTTTCTTTTTTCCTTTTTTTTTTTTTTTTTCTTTTTTTGGCAGGGGATACTGAGTCTTGTTGTGTAGCCCAGGCTGGAGTGCAGTGGTGTGAACTCGGCTCACTGCAACCTCCACCTCTGGGTTCAAGCAATTCTTTGCCTCAGCCTCCTGAGTAACTGGGATTACAGGTACCTGCCACCATGCCTGATTAATTTTTGTATTTTTAGTAGAGACGATGTTTCACCATCTTGGCCAGGCTGGTCTTGAACTCCTGACCTTGTGATTCCCCCACCTCAGTCTCCCAAAGTGCTGGAATTCAGGCGTAAGCCACTGCACCCGGCCAAAACTTTACGTTCTTAAAACACTCAACTTGTACAAACCAGAAGCCTCATTGTTCAAGACTATTGTCTCTGCTTTGCAATACAAAAGTTGAACATCTTGCTTCTTACATTTGCATTTTCTATAATAAAAACATTCTGCCAAGGATAGTGGCCTTCTCAGTAATTTAATCATAATATGGATAAAATAAAGAGTAGAAAAAGCACTTAGATTATGTTTATCTTCAGGGTGCCCCATATATTACTGTGCCACACATTAAACAGACATAATATTTATCTTTGGAGTGCCCCATGCAGCCCTTCCTTATTTGTCCTATTTATACTTTGTCTTCTTTGCCAAGTGGCATATACCATCATGTTACTGGCTTCTACCAAATCAAAGATTTGAGCTAAAAGCAAAACCCAAATCTGGAGTAATGAAATTCCCAGCATCAATTAGCCTCTGAGGAGGCATATTTTAGACCAAGAAGTGTTCCCAGAATTCTAAAAATTACACCAATAGACACTTGTTTCTCCACCAGACATTCCAACTATGTGTTAGAACTCCTATTTCTTTGATCAAAGTTTATTGTTTCAAATCCCACTTTTAAGTGATGTAGAAGAATATACATTGTACACGACACATTCTAATAGGAAGTAAAGTATGGTGACACTAAAGTAGACTCCTAATTAAAGTATTTGAAATTAAAGTATAATTGTAAACCATATGTGTTAAACTGAAAAGATATGACCATGTAGAACCCACTGGGGTGTCAGTTTTATCTAAAGTTCGTTTTAGGGCAACTATTAAAGTGTGCAGGCATTTTATGGTTGAGAAAGATTTCAAAAAGCCACAAAAGATTAGGTTATAATATCGTATGTTGATAAATTGAAGAAAATGGTCTGGAATCGACACAATGAAGGTCAAATAAGGTTGATAAAATGCAGAATAGAGCAAAGATATAAAATGAACAATCATATGGGAATATCTAAGGCACGTCACAGTCACAGAAATAATGATTCAGACAGACTGCAATGAATGTAGATCAACCTTGAATGTTGCCTTCTTTCCACACCTAAAAGGCAAATACCTTCAATAAGAAGTACAAATATAAATATTACAGATCCACATACATAATATTTAGATATTGTATACAGTGATTTTGAAACAGTATCAAAAATTAAAGGTACTCCAAGAATCAAAGGCCATTCAGAATAGAACAAAATGAGGCTTTTTTACGTAATTAAATGGAAAACTTCTCAAGAAAGAAAGTTTAACAGGAGAAACCACTTGCCAGAAATATGCAACTAAGTTGCTCATAGACTGTTAATCCTCAGAAAATGTGAGATGATAAATACATGATACTTTAGGATGTGTATCCTAAATTTTTTTAATACAGCAATAAGTAACCAATACCAGTGTTAGTTATATGATAAAGGAATCTGCAGTACATTTATAAAGTTATTCTAAACATAAATAAATTTGTTAAAGCTTATTTTCCCACCTCATAAATAAAGCTTTTTCAATAACTGAAAAGTAGAACAGTTACTGGGATGAAATAGTAATAAAATACTGATTAAAACATAAAAAAAATTTAAAAAATATGTGGTTCTGCCAATGGGATCAGTAACTGGTGACAAATATAACTGTTTTAAAAAGTGAAAATGGCCATCATTAAAAGTCAGGGACTTTGGATGTAAAGAGGGATTTTTTTCAAATAATGTAATTAGGTAATAGTCTTAAAATTTTAGATTAATAAATGTTTAGGCCAATGAATAATACTGCGACATAAGACTTGACAGAGGAGGTAAAGACAATAAAGAAAATTGATACTGATATTCTAGTAAAAAATAACTTTTGGGGAGACAGATGAAGCATAATGAAAATTATGCTCATCATGACAGTATAGGGAAAAACAGGTAATATCCAAACATTAACCAAAACAAATCTTTCCTCTTCTGAATTTATACTCACAATGAGCAACAGAACATGAGATGTGTTGCTTCCTTAAGTTGACAAATGATGTTTTTTGATTATCACTGAGTACCAAACACCATGATGATCATCAGACTAGTAAAATAATGCTACTATAGTGTCAACTCACATTCGTGTGGTGCCTCACTGTCGGCAGATCTTTTCAATTTGGCTTTCTCCATCTGTCTCAAATGACTGCTAATTGTCCACAGACACCTTATTCTCTTGATCTCTGACTTTACACTCCTTAAATTCTGCATTTTGAGACCATATTAACCAATTAGCTTAATCAGCATTGGTTCTTGTCAATGTATCACACAAGTTCTGCTGGTAATTTTGAGAATGTTTTTCAAATCAAGCTGTGCAATGACATGGAGCAATGCTAATGATACTCTCAAGGGGTGCTGTAAAGTTCTCAAAATAAAATTAATCTTTTATTTCAAAACTAATCTGGATACTACTTCCAGACCTGCTGTCACAATGTATGGGATGCAAGAGGGTAGTTATAAAATGAACAAATGAAAGGGCATGAGGATCACAAAACAATAAAGCATCATAGCTCTGTGGCAAAGTGTTTATTTCAAGGAAACTTCTAAAATAGAACTGAAAAAGAGGTATAAAATAATTTGAGAACTATTACTTATCTCTGAACTGGGAGCCATAGAGCTACCAGAAAGATCCTGACTTCGAGAAATACAACTTTAATAGAAAAGACTAACAAAAATTAAATGAGAACACTATAAAAAGTGACATACGTAATATTCATAAACTGTTAACTATGTAATATTCAAAATGTATACCACAGAAGCTTAGAACAGGGAGAGATCAGTGGGTATATCAGTACCTTAAGAGAAGGAAGACCATTGTCTGTATGGTAGAGAAGAGCAAGATATGGGATCTTTATACATTCCTGGAAAAAAGATCAATATAAATCAGGAAATGCATGCAGAGATGTACAGAGCAGGTGAGGGCTCCTATGGGTGAGAATACTTAAACATAATGAAAATCTTCAGAAAGCCAAGATGGTATCAGATTATGAAGGGTCATCAAAAACCTCACAGTTTAGATCAGATACAATGGCAGTGTGAAATGATTATAAGTCATCAAGTGAGAAAACAACATAATAAAAGTTTTGATAAAAGAGGCTAAGCCTTGCAGAGGGATATTTTCAAAGCTCTGAATTGTAGTCTAGTCACAGCATCACTGTGCAAACTGGATGAAATCACAATATTCTCAAGGCCTGAGTGTAGCCTCAGGGTCAGCCACATGTATGCTTTATGCATACAGATGATATTGCTGGGACATCATTAATAGACCACATGCTTTGGGTTAATTTTAAGTAGGTAGATGTTATTTGTAGCACACCCAGGGAAAAGTAAGTCTTCTTAATGAAATATCCACCCAAGGATGCTGCCGATATCATTGCCCACTTATGCAATGGTATCTGGGGAGAAAATTCAGTGCACTCTGCCCATTTTAAATCTGTATTTACAATACTGGCAATAATATTTTTAACTTGGGAATTTATAGAAATGACATGTCTCCAACAGATTGGGAATGACTAAACCCATGCAATGAAAACTATAAGTTTTGATGCAGTTAATTTGATTGGTATAAAACAAACTGGAAATAGTAACTTGCAATTCTTCACCAAAAAGGGTTAAAATGGTATGCTTAAGGGAAGGAGTTCTGTTAAGTTCGTATTTCTTCTTGTCCGGGTCCTATTTTTAAGCTGCCTTCCACTTTTGTCATCTCATATGTGATAAGTTGCTGCAAATATGTCCAAAGTTGAGTTTAGAGAGAATCTTTATTAATTTTATTGATAAGAAGACAGTTCAATACCCATTGCAAAAAAAAAAAAAAGTCTTTCACTGGTTGCTTGGGGGAGAAGAGATTCTCTGACTTTTTATGCTTCTGCAGATTCAGCTTTTTGATTGTAGTACTCTGCTAATCAGCTTGCCTTTCTCTTCTGCCTGAACTGCCACAATTAGAGTTTTCAGGAGCTTCCATACTGATATCATCTTTGCTTTCTGAAGATATTTCCATTCTATTCAGGTATTCTCTTCCACAGCCAGACCTCACCCGCTCTACACATTCCTGCATTCATTATTTGATATAATCCAGTCTATTTTCCAACCTCCTCTTATTTTGGTTGAAAGAATAACTTCAAGACTGAAGTCCACATTTAAAAAGCAACCCTCCACTAGACAGAAGCATCCCAAAATTATACTTCTTATGTGATATTATTAAACGCTTTTTCTAATTGTAAAGATCGGGAATTTTGTTGCCATTTAACCATTTCACATCCAATGTAGCCCAATAAAACCTTTTTTTCCCTTTCTTTTTTTGTTTTTTTTTTTTAGATGAAATTTTTTTTTTTTTACTTGAAAACATCTTTGGTCTTTTATGCAGATTCACATTTTTAATTTTATTGGGAATGCTTTTTTATTGATTGATTGATTGATTGATTGATTATTATACTGTAAGTTGTAGGGTACATGTGCATAACGTGCAGGTTTGTTACATATGTATACTTGTGCCTTGTTGGTGTGCTGCACCCATCAACTCGTCATTTACATCAGGTATAACTCCCAATGCAATCCCTCCCCCCGCCCCCCTCCCCATGATAGGCCCCGGTGTGTGATGTTCCCCTTCCCGAGTCCAAGTGATCTCATTGTTCAGTTCCCACCTATGAGTGAGAACATGCGGTGTTTGGTTTTCTGTTCTTGTGATAGTTTGCTAAGAATGATGGATTTCAGCTGCATCCATGTCCCTACAAAGGACACAAACTCATCCTTTTTTATGGCTGCATAGTATTCCATGGTGTATATATGCCACATTTTCTTAATCCAATCTGTCACTGATGGACATTTGGGTTGATTCCAAGTCTTTGCTATTGTGAATAGTGCTGCAATAAACATACGTGTGCATGTGTCTTTATAGCAGCATAATTTATAATCCTTTGGGTATATACCCAGTAATGGGATGGCTGGGTCATATGGTACATCTAGTTCTAGATCCTTGAGGAATCGCCATACTGTTTTCCATAATGGTTGAACTAGTTTACAATCCCACCAACAGTGTAAAAGTGTTCCTATTTCTCCACATCCTCTCCAGCACCTGTTGTTTCCTGACTTTTGAATGATCGCCATTCTAACTGGTGTGAGATGGTATCTCATTGTGGTTTTGATTTGCATTTCTCTGATGGCCAGTGATGATGAGCATTTTTTCATGTGTTTGTTGGCTGTATGAATGTCTTCTTTTGAGAAAGGTCTGTTCATATCCTTTGCCCACTTTTTGATGGGGTTGTTTGTTTTTTTTCTTGTAAATTTGTTTGAGTTCTTTGTAGGTTCTGGATATTAGCCCTTTGTCAGATGAGTAGATTGCAACAATTTTCTCCCATTCTGTAGGTTGCCTGTTCACTCTGATGGTAGTTTCTTTTGCTGTGCAGAAGCTCTTTACTTTAATGAGATCCCATTTGTCAATTTTGGCTTTTGCTGCCGTTGCTTTTGGTGTTTTAGACATGAAGTCTTTGCCCATGCCTATGTCCTGAATGGTACTACCTAGGTTTTCCTCTAGGATTTTTATGGTATTAGGTCTAACATTTAAGTCTCTAATCCATCTTGGATTAATTTTCATATAAGGAGTAAGGAAAGGATCCAGTTTCAGCTTTCTACTTATGGCTAGCCAATTTTCCCAGCACCATTTATTAAATAGGGAATCCTTTCCCCATTTCTTGTTTCTCTCAGGTTTGTCAAAGATCAGATGGCTGTAGATGGGTGGTATTATTTCTGAGGACTCTGTTCTGTTCCATTGGTCTATATCTCTGTTTTGGTCCCAGTACCATGCTGTTTTGGTTACTGTAGCCTTGTAGTATAGTTTGAAGTCAGGTAGCGTGATGCCTCCAGCTTTGTTCTTTTGACTTAGGATTGTCTTGGAGATGCGGGCTCTTTTTTGGTTCCATATGAACTTTAAAGCAGTTTT
>NC_037686.1:39954244-40069820 GCF_003255815.1 Theropithecus gelada | reverse complement strand
AAAGAGGACACAAACAAATGGAAGAACATACCATGCTCATGGATAGGAAGAATCAATATCGTGAAAATGGCCATACTGCCCAAGGTAATTTATAGATTCAATGCCATCCCCATCAAGCTACCAATGAGTTTCTTCACAGAATTGGAAAAAACTGCTTTTTTTCCCTTTCTTTCAAAGGCAACGTATTTATAAAATTGTGAAACGTTTTGAAGTTAAGTATGCAGCTGATCACAGCTCTCCCCTTAGCAACAGACTGATTCACCCTCCAACTTGCCATATGGGTTAACAAATGACCTATAAAATCTTTCTCAGTCACTAATGCTAAAAGAGAATATCAACTAGCCTAGGCATTTTAACTGAAAAAAAGAAAAATGGGCCGGGCGCGGTGGCTCAAGCCTGTAATCCCAGCACTTTGGGAGGCCGAGACGGGCGGATCACGAGGTCAAGAGATCGAGACCATCCTGGCTAACACGGTGAAACCCCGTCTCTACTAAAAAATACAAAAACTAGCCGGGCGAGGTGGCGGGCGCCTGTAGTCCCAGCTACTCGGGAGGCTGAGGCAGGAGAATGGCGTGAACCCGGGAGGCGGAGCTTGCAGTGAGCTGAGATCCGGCCACTGCACTCCAGCCCGGGCGACAGAGCGAGACTCCGTCTCAAAAAAAAAAAAAAAAAGAAAAGAAAAAAAAAGAAAAAAAGAAAAATGTCCACATGCCCACATATGTTTATTTACTGAAATGGCATGCAAGAACCGCTTTCATTGATTACTTTAGTCATTGAATGTTTATTAAACAAACATTATGTGTCAAGCACTGTGGCTAAAAATTACCTCCAGTAGACGCTATATGCTAAGCTAAGAAAAGAACTGATTCAGAAATATTCTTCTGAAATCATACATACCCCTGAATATACTCTCAGGAAAAGAAATTGTGGTTTACTAACAGCACATTACAGATAAATGGGATCAATCCAAGAAGTTTCACTTTAATGGAAAAGGAAAAGAAGGAAAAAAGAGAGAGATTATCCTGTTAGTTCTTAAAGCCACCACTGGTCTACCATATCACTTCTTAGAGCTCGCATCCTTGTCAGTTACCAAGGGTACGATCTCAGTAACTAAAACAAATGTAATAAATGCAGAGCAGTAGAAAACACACATAAGGAGTTTTAAGATGGGGTCATTTACCCATGTTGTGAAAAACGGAAATCTCTGTGGCACATGCATATCATGTGGGCTCTTCTGTTTGACAACTCATCCACTTAAAATTTCTTATTTCATTTTAGGCATAATGAGTAAGTTGCTCTCAAAGCCCTCAATTGCTAACTGGTCTACTTTAAAATGAAGTAATGTTCTGTTTCTTATGGTGGGTGCTGTATTTGAAATGCATTAGTATTCATTTTTAAATGCTTAATCATGTAAAATTTTATTTCAAACTCAATCATTTAGCCTGGCAAATTTCTAGCTGATGAAAATGTCAAACACAAAAAGATATAAATGTTTAATCAGTTAAGTGCCTTAAGTTTTTGACAAATACTAACCTTTACTTGTTGAACACTTGCTGCCAGAACTCAGAGTTTTCTTAAAAACAGAAATGGAGAAAATCAGCCTCACTAAATACATGATCCCTCATCTTCTAGGCTAAGTCAGATCTTTGCTCATGTCTCATTCTGAATCTCTTCTCTGTGAAGGGCCATTTCTCTATTGTGTTTTGCTTGTATTGACTATATGTTAAATAAGAAAGAGAACTAAGGAAGAAGGAAGGCTTAGGTGTTATGGGTAAATGAATGTGAGACTCTGAATAACACATTTTTTGTCTTCTGGCCTATGCTTACTCATCAGCAAAAGTAGGAGATTGAATCAAATGACCTCTTAGATGCTATATTAGTTATGGCTCTCCAGAAAAAAAAATACACACATATATGTAATATATATGTATATATTTATATTTATGTGTACATGTACATGTATATATATTTGTGTATATATATGTGTGTGTGTACATATATGTATATATATGCATGCATATATATATATGCACACACATACACACACAGAGGTATACACACACACACACACACACAGAGGTAGACAGAGACAGAAGTAGACAGAGGCAGAGGTAGAGAGAGAATTATGAGGAATTCTCTCAAGCATTTATGAGGGCTGAGATGTCCCAGGATCTACTGTCTGCAAGCAGGAGACTCAGCAATGCTGGTGGTGTAATTCAGTACAAGTTCAAAGGCCAGAGAAGTAGGGAGGCTGATGGTGTAAATTCCTGTCTGAGAGCAGGAGAATATGAGATAAAATGCCCCTACTCAAGCAGTGAGGCAGAAAACAAAATGGCATGAATTCCTCCTTCCTCTGCCTTTTGTTCTATTCCAGCACTTAAGGGATTAGATAATATCTACCCATATTATGGAAAACAATCTATTTTAGAGTACAAGGATTCAAATACTGATGCCATCTGGAAACAGCCTCACAGGCACACCTAAACATAATGTTTAATGTGGGGACCCTATGACTCAATCAAGTTGCCACATAAAATTAATCATCACGGATGCTTTCAGTTAATTCCTTCTATGGATTCAATTTGTAAAGTCATTTCCTTCTTCCTTCCTTCCTTACTTCCTTATTTTCTTCCTTCCACCTTATGGAAAAAATTTTGGAGGAAGAAAACCACATCAACTTTTTTTTCATTTTCTTTTCTTTATAACAGTTTTATTGAGATATAACTCACATACCATGCAACCTACCCACTCATCAGTTGAATTTTAAACGTAAATATTTTAAAGTTAATAAAAATGCATTAATAACTAATAAACTAATAAATTAATAATGCATCATATGAGATGCTTGTTAAGAAGCTTATATTCAAGTACAAATCTAAAACCAGATAGCCAACTAGACACAGCCAGGAAGAGCTACTCCCACCAAGAGACCACATCATCAAGACTGGCACAAGCAGATCCAAGCAGATCTTTGGAAGGAGGGCATTGAGAGTGGGCAGAGGGAGGATGCAGACCCTGGACTGGAGGAGGAGGAAGGTGGAAACACTGCATGGGGTTGCCAAGCACCAGAACTCATTCCAGACCCCCAGAAGCTGCTGGGGAGGGGCTGGGTTAAATAAGCAAGGAGTGGCCCACTCTCACCATGGACCTCTGAAATCCTTGCGACAGGAGCCCCCATGACCCCTACAGACATCTGAGCTGGCAGGGAGAGCTGCTTAAAGAGGTGGCAGGGATAGGATTCTAGCCTGTGTAGAGCCCAGAGAGTTTGGTGTGGGAATAGCTGCAGTGGAGTACAGTCTGGGATACCTATCCCCAAATGTTCACCATGCTCCTCCATGTGGCTTCAGACTCTATTGACTCTCAGGTCTAGATAGAGCAGGCTTGTCTTGCCCATGAGATATAGCCAGTCTAATATTAGCACCCCCATATAAGATGGCCTCTTCCTGGGTTCCTGCCTGATTGTGAATGCTTGCAGTGCAAAGTCAGGTGCCCAACCGGGGTGCTTTCTGGCAGTCACCACCTAGCCATTAGAGAGCTTCTACAGGGAGGCCTACAGCAGTGTAAACCCATCCACAGCCTATCCCCAATGCTTTGCCAGCACACATTCACGTGACCTCTTTGCCAGCATGCACATACACACATACCTTGCCATTGCCACAGCCTCGTCCATACCAGCACATGTACAGACCCCACCACCCCACTGTCACTGGTGCACACACACAGAGCAGTGGCACATGTGTGTGCATGCACCTTACCATGCCACAGTCACCAGCTCATGTGTGCACACACAGGTCCTGCTGCACTATTATCCTGCTGTAGCTGGGGAGCATGCAAGTGCACACACCACTGCCACTGCCCCAACAAAGCACTTTTGCTGTCACTCCACATTGGAGTTGTTGCCAGAGGACCAGGAAAACCTCAGCCTCTCTAAAGTAGTAGGTGCTTAAGCATGAGGGGCCAGAGAACAAAGCTACCATACTTCTCCCAGCCCACCAGGTTATGGCATGCAGCCAGGGAGCTCTGCCTCCATAAAATAGTCAAGAAATTAAGCCAATCAAGTAGAACGGAGTTTGAGATCTGAGAACAGACAGACTACCTCCTCAAGTGGGTCTCTGACCCCCAAGTAGCCTAACTGGGAGGCACCTCCCAGTAGGGGGGCAACTGACACCTCGTAAGGCCGGGCGCCCCTCGGAAAGGAAGCTACCTGACGAAGGATCAGGCAGCAACATTCACTGTTCTGCAGCCTCTGCAGGTGATACCCAGGCAAACAGGGTCTGGAGAGGACCTCCAGCAAACTCCAACAGAACCACAGCTGAGGGTTCTGACTGTTAGAAGGAAAACTAACAAACAGAAAGGACATCCACAACAAAACTCCATCTGTACATCACCATCATCAAAGACCAAAGGTAGATAAAACCACAAATTTTGGGAGGAACCAGAGCAGAAAAGCTGAAAATTCTAAAAACCAGAGTGCCTCTTCTCCTCCAAAGGAACGCAGCTCCTTGCCAGCAAAGGAACAAAGCTGGATTGAGAATGACTTTGAAGAGTTCACACAAGAAGGCTTCAGACTATCGGTAATACCAAACTTCTCTGAGCTACAGGAGGATGTTTGAACCCATTGCAAAGAAGCTAAAAACCTTGAAAAAAGATGAGATGAATGGCTAACTATAATAAACAGCACAGGAAGACCTTAAATGACCTGGTGGAGCTGAAAACCATGGCACAAGAACTAGGTGGTGCATGCACAAGCTTCAGTAGCCAATTAGACCAAATGGAAGAAGGGGTATCCGTGATTAAACATCAAATGAATGAAATGAAGCAAGAAGAGAAGTTTAGAGAAAAAAGAGTAAAAAGAAATGAAGAAAGCCTCCAAGAAATATGGGACTATGTGAAAAGATCAAATCTACGTCTGATTGGTGTACCTGAAAGTGACAGGGAGAATGGAACCAAGCTGGAAAACACTCTTCAGGATATTATCCAGGAGAACATCCCCAATATAGCAAGGCAGGCCAACTCTACAAATTCAGGAAATACAGAGAATGCCACAAAGATGTTCCTCGAGAGGAGCAACTCCAAGACACACAACTGTCAGATTCAACAAAGTTGAAATGATGGAAAAAATATTAAGGGCAGCCGGAGAGAAAGGTCAGGTTACCTACAAAGGGAAGCCCATCAGACTAAGAGCGGATCTCTAGGCAGAAACTCTACAAGCCAGAAGAGAGTGGGGGCCAATATTCAACATTCTTAAAGAAAAGAATTTTCAAGTCAGAATTTCATATCCAGCCAAACTAAATTTCATAAGTGAAGGAGAAATAAAATCCTTTAAAGACAAACAAATGCTGAGAGATTCTATTACCACCAGGCCTGCCTTACAAGAACTCCTGAAGGAAGCATTGAACATGGAAAGGAAAAACTGGTACCAGCCACTTCAAAAACATGCCAAATTGTAAAGGCCTTTGATGGTAGGAAGAAACTGCATAAACTAATGAGCAAAATAACCAGCTAACATCATAATGACAGGATCAAATTCACACATAATGATACTAACCTTAAATGTAAATGGGCTAAATGTGCCAATTAAAAGACACAGACTGGCAAATTGGATAAAGAGTCAAGACCCATCAGTGTGCTGTATTCAGGAGACCCATCTCACATCCAGAGACACACATAGGCTCAAAATAAAGGGATTGAGGAAGATCTACCAAGCAAATGGAAAACAAACAAACAAACAAAAAAAGCAGGGGTTATAATCCTAGTCTCTGATAAAACAGACTTTAAAACAACAAAGATTAAAAGAGACAAAGAAGGCCATTATATACTGGCAAAGGGATCAATTCAACAAGAAGAACTAACTATCCTAAATATATATGCACCCAATACAGGAGCACCCAGATTCATAAAGCAAGTCCTTAGAGACCTACAAAGAGACTTAGACTCCCACACAATAATAATGGAAGACTTCAACACCCCACTGTCAACATTAGACAGATCAATGAGACAGAAAGTTAACAAGGATATCCAGGAATTGAACTCAGCTCTGCACCAAGTGAGCTTAATAGGAATTGAGCAATGAGATCACTTGGACACAGGAAGGGGAACATCACACACCAGGGCCTGTTGTGGGGTGGGGGGAGGGGGGAGGGAGAGCATTCGGAGACATACCTAATGTAAATGACGAGTTAATGGGTGCAGCACATCAGCATGGCACATGTATACATATGTAACAAACCAGCATGTTGCACATATGTACCCTAGAACTTAAAGTATATTAATGATAATAATAAAAAGAAATCCTATAAGCCAGAAGAGATCAGTGGCCTATATTCAGCATTCTTAAAGAAAAGAAACCTCCAACCCAAAATTTTATATCCTGTCAAATTAAGCTTCATAAGTGAAGGAGAAATATAATCCTTTTTAGACAAGCAATGATAAGGGAAAGTGTCACCACCAGACCTGCCTCACAAGAAGTCATCAAGGGAGTGCTAAACACGTAAATGAATGTTACCTCCCATGACAAAAATACACTTAAATATATAGCCCACTAAAATATAAAGCAACTACACAATTATGTCCATATAACTATCAGCTAACAACATGATGACAGGATCAAATCCACACATATTAATATTAACCTTGAATATAAATGTGCTAAATGCCCCATGTAAAAGGCACAGAGTGGCAAGCTGGATAAAGAAGCAAGACTGAACTGTATGCTGTCTTCAATAGATTCATTTCACATGCAATGACACCCATAGGCTCAAAGTAAAAAGATAGGGAAAAATTTACCAAGCAAATGGAAAACAAAGAGGAGCAGAGTGTACCATTCTTATTTCAGACAAAACAGACTTTAAGCCAACAATCAAAAAGGACAAAGTAGGGTATTACATAATGATAAAGGGTTCAATTCAACAAGAAGACTTAATTATGCTAAATACACATGTACTCAACACTGGAGCACCCAAATTCATAAAATAAATTCTTAACAACTTATGAAGAGACTTAATTAACCACACAATAATAGTAGGAGATGTCAACACCCCACTAACAGTATTAGGCCATTGAGGAAGAAAACTAATAAAAGATATTCGGAATCTAAGCTCAAGACTTGACCAAATGGACCTAACAGACATCTATAGAACTATCCACCCCAAAACAACAGAATATGCATTCTTCTCATCTGCACGAGGCACGCACTCTAAAACTGACCATATATTCAGTCATAAAGAAATTCTCAAAAATTAAATAAAAAGATACTATATCAAACACACTTTTGGACCACAGTACAACAAAAATAAAAATCATCACTAAGATGATCTCTCAAAAGAATACAATTATATAGAAATTTTAAAACCTGCTCCTGAATGACTTTGGAGTAAACAATAAAATAAAGGCACAAATTAAGAGATTATTTGAAACTAATGAACACAAAGATACAACATATCAGACTCTCTGGAACACAGGTAAAGCATGTTAAAAGAAAAGATTGTAGCACAAAACACCCACATCAAAAAGCTAGAAAGACCTCAAATTAACAAGCTAACATTATACCTAAGTATAGAAACAAGCACAAATAATGACAAAACTAGCAGAAGAAATAACCAAAATGAGAGCTGAACTGAATGAAATTAAGATGTAAAAAAATCATACTAAAAATCAATGAAAATAAAAGTCGGTTCTTTGAAAGAATAAACAAGATTGACAGACCACTAGCTGGACTAATATAGAAAAAATAAGAGAAAATCCAAATAAACACAATCAGAAATGACAAAGATGACATTACCACCAATCTCACAGCAATACAAAAAAAAAAAAAAAAAACCCTTAGAGTCTACTATGAATGCTTCTATGCACACAAAATAGAATACCTAGAATAAATGGATACTTTCCTGGAAACATACAATCTCCCAAGATGAAATCAGGAAGAAATTGAAACCCTGAACAGATGAACAATGAATTGCAAAATTGAATCAGTAATAGAAACCCTACCAACAAGAAAAGGTCCTAGACCAGATAGATTCACAGTTGAATTCTACCAGATATATAAAGAAGAGCTAGTACTAATCCTACTGTAATTATTCCAAAAAATTGAGTAGAAGGGATCCCTCTGTAACTTACTCTCTGAGGCCAGCATCATTCTGATACCAAAATCTGGCAGAGTCACACTGAAAAAAGACAACTTCAGGTCGATATCCCTGATTAACATATTTGTAAAAGGCCTCCACAAAATGCTAGCAAACCTTATCCAGTAACACATCAAAAAGTTAGTTCACTACAAGCAAGTAGGCTTTATTCTTGGGATCAAAGTCTGGTTCAACATACACAAATCAATAAATGTGATGCAATGCATAAACAGAGTTTTCTAAAAAGCTACATGATCATCTCAATAGATGCAGAAAACGCTTTCAATGAAATTCAACATCGCCTCATGATAAAAACTCTCAACAAACCAGGCTTTAAAGGGGCATACCTCAAAATAGTAAGAGCCATCTATGACAAGCTCATAATCAAAATCATACTGAATGGCGAAAAGTTGGAAGCATTCTATTTGAAAACCAAAACAAGACATCTTCATCACCATTCCTATTCAACATAGTACTGGGAGTCCTGGCCAGGGCAATCAAACAAGAGAAAGAAATAAAAGGCATCCGGATAGTAAAAAAAGGAAGTCAAAATATCTCTCTTCACAGACGATATGATTCTATATGTAGAAAGCTCAATAGTCTCTGCCAAAAGTCTCCTAGATCTGCTAAACAACTTTAACAAAGTTTCAGCATTAAAAATATCAATGTTCAAAAGCAGTAGCATTTCTATATACCTGATGTGGTTTAGATTTGTGCCCCACCCAAATCTCATGTTGAATTAGAAGAGGGGCCTGTTGGGAAGTGATTGGATTATGAGGGCAGTTTTCCTCGTTACTGTCCTTGTGGCAATGAATGAGTTCTCATGAGATTTGATCATTTAAAATTATATGGCACTCACCCTCACACTTTGCTCCATCATGGTAAGACTTCCTTGCTTCCCCTTCCTTGATGATTGTAAGTTTCCTGAGGCCTCCTGGCCATGCTCCCTGTTAATCCTGTGGAACTGTGAGTGAACTAAACTTCTTTTCTTCATAAGTTACCCAGTCTCAGGTAGTTCTTTATAGTAGTGTAAAAATGGACTAATGTAGGAATTTGATATCAGGAGTGGGGTACTGCTATAAAGATACCTGAAAATGTGGAAGCAACTTTGGAGCTGGGTAACAAGCAGTGGTTGAAACAGTTTGGAGAGCTCACAAAAAGACAGGAAGATGTGCGAAAGTTTGGAACTTCCTAAATACTTGTTGAATGGTTTTGACCAAAATGCTGACAGTGATATGGACAATGAAGTTTAGGCTGAGGTAACCTCAGGTGGAGAGGAGATATTTATTGGGAATTTGAGCAAAGTCCATTCTTTGTGTGCTTTAGCAAAGAGATTTGGTGGCATTGGGCCCCTGCTCTAGGGATCTGTGGTACTTTCAACTTGAGAGAGATGATTTAGGGTACCTAGCAGAAGAAATTTCTAAGCAGCAAAGCATCCAACATGACTGCTTCTATCAGCTCACAGTCATATGCATTCAAACAGAGATGGTATGGAAATGGAACTTATTTTTAAAAGGGAAGCAGAAAATAAAAGTTTGGAAAATTTCCAGCCTGATCATGTGGTAGAAAAGAAAACATCATTTTCTAGGGAGAAACTCAAGGCAAGCCAGCTGCAAGAATCTGCATATATCAAGAGGAACCAAATGTTAATAGCCAGGAAACGAGGAAAATAATTCCAAGATATGTTTGAGAAATTTGAGGCAGCCCCTCCCATCGCAGGCCAGGAGGCCTCTGAGGAAAACAGGTTTTGTTGGCCAGGGCCATGGCCCCACTGCTCTGTGCAGCCTCAGGATATGGTGCCCTGCATCCTAGCTACCCCAGCTTCAGCCATGACTAAAAGGGGTCAAGGTAAAGCTTGGGTCATTACTTAAGAGGGTACAAGCATCAAATTTTGGCAACCTCCACCTAGATTTCAGAGCATGTATGGAAAGACCTGGATGTACAGGCAGAAGTCTGCTGCAGGGGTGGAGCCACCATGGGGAACCCCCTACTAGGGCAGTGCAGAGGGGACATGTGAGATTGGAGCTCTCACACACAGTCCTCACTGGGTCACTGCCTAGGAGAGTTGTGAGAAGAGGGCCACCATGCTCTAAACCCCAGAAAGGTAAATCCACCAACAACTTACACTGTGTGCCTGAAAAAGCTGCAGGTACTTAACTCCAGTCTATGAATGCAACCATGGGGACTGTAACCTGCACAGTCACAGGAGTGGAACTGCCCAAGGCCTTGGGAACCCGTCCCTTGAATCAGTGTGGCCTGAATGTGAGACATGGAGTCAAAGGAGATCATCTTGGAGCTTTAAGATTTAATGACTGCCCTACTGGTTTTTAGACTTGCATAGGGCCTGTAGCCCCTTTGTTTGTTTTGGCCAATTTCTCCCATTTGGAATGGGAGCATTTACCCAATGCCTATATCCCCATTGTATCTTGAATATAACTAACTTGTTTTTTATTGCAGATCCATAGGCAGAAAGGAGAGGCCTTGTCTCATTTGAGACTTTAGACTGTGGACTTATGAGTTAATGCTAAAATTAGTTAAGACTGATGGATTGTTGAGAAGCAATAATTATATTTTGCAATGTTAAAAGGACATGAGATTTGGAAAGGGCCAAGTGTGGAACGATGTGGTTTGGATCTGGGTATCTGCCCAAATCTCATGTCAAATTGGAGGAGGAGCCTGGTGGGAGGTGATTGGATCATGGGAGTGGATTTCCCTCTTGCTATTCTCATGATCATGAGTAAACTCCCACAAGATCTGATCATTTAAAAGTATGTGGCACCTCCCCCGTCCCACCCTCTCTCTCCTGCTCAGCCATGGTAAAACATATTTGCTTCCTCTTTGCCTTCTGCCATGATTGCAAGTCTCCCGAGGCATCCTAGCCATGCTACCTGTTAAACCTGCAGAACTATAAGCCAATTAAACCTCTTTTCTTCATAAATTATACAAACTCTGGTAGTACTTTATAGCATTGTGAAAACAAGCTAATACAACACCAATAACGTCCAAGCTGAGAGCTAAATCAAGAACACAATTCCATTCACATTAGCCATAAAGAGAATAGAATACATAGGAATACAGCTAATCAGGGAGGTAAGAGATCTCTACGGTGAGAATTACAATACACTGCTGAAAGAAATCAGAGATGACATAGATAGAAAAACATTACATGCCCATAGATAGGAGGAATCAATATTGTTAAAATGGTTATACTGCTCAGAGTAATTTATAGATTCAATACTATTCCTATCACACAACCAACAACATTCTTCACAGAACTAGAAAAAAAAAAAAACTATTTGAAAATTCACATGGAACCAAAAAAGTAGCCCAAATAGCGAAAGCAATCCTAGGTAAAAAGAACAAAGCTGGAGGCATCATGTTACCTGACTTCAAACTATACTGCAAGGCTATAGTAACCAAAACAGTGTGGTATTGGTATGAAAACAGACACACAGACCAACAAAACAGGTTAGAGAACTCAGAAATAAAGCTTCACACTTAAAACCATCTGCTTTGACAAAGTTGACAAAAACAAGCAATGGAGAAAGGACTCCCTATTCAATAAATGGTACTAAGATAACTAGTTAGCCATATGCAGAAAATTGAAACCAGACCTTGTCCTTTCTCCATGTACAAGAATCAACTCAAGATGAATTAAAGACTTTCATGTGAAACATAAAACTCTAAAAACCCTAGAAGACAACCTAATAAAAAGAGTTCAAGTGTGGGAGCCTCCATCTAGATCTGGAGGCCCTGAAAAAGATTACATATGAAGGCTCCAAAAGCAATGGTAACAAAAACAAAAACTGACAAGTTGGATCTAATTAAACAAAAGACCTTCTGCACAGCCAAATAAACTATCAACAGAGTATACAACCCACAGATTGGAAGAAAATATTTACAACCTATACATCTGACAAAATCTATATGCAAATTAATGAGCAAGAAGAAACAACCTAATAAGCAAATAGAAAAATGATATAAATAAACAGACACTTCTCAAAAGACATATATGTGGCCAAAAATCATATGAAAAATGCTTAACATCACTAATCATTAGACAAATGCAAATCAAAACTACAATGAGCTACCATCTCATGCCAATCAGAATGGTTATTATCAAAACATCTAAAAATAACAAATGTTAGTACGGCTGTGGAAAAAAGGGACCACTTATACAGTGCTGATGGGAATGTCAATTAGTTCAGCCACTTTGGAAAGCAGTCTGGAGATGTCTTAAAGAACTTAAAACAGAGCTACCATTCAACCCAGCAATCCCATTACTAGGTATGTAACCAAAGGAATATAAAGCATTTACTGTAAAGAAACATGCACACATATCTTCATCACAGCACTATTCACAATAGAGAAGACATGGATTCAACCTAGATGCCCGTTGGTGGTGAACTACATAAGGAAAATGTGGTACATATACACCATGGAATACTATGCAGCCATAAAAAAGAATGAAATCATGTCATGTGTAACAACAAGGATGTAGCTGGAGGCCATTATCCTAAGCAAGTTAACACAGTAAGAGATAAGCAAATACTGCAAGTTCTTACTTATAACTGGAAGCTAAAGGTTGAGCACACATGGACACTAAGAAGGAAAAATAAACACTGGAGCCTACTTGAGGATGGAGGTTGGGAGGAAGGTAAGTATAGAAAAACTACCTATCAGGTACTGTGCTCATTACTTGAGTAATGAAATAATGTGTACATCAAACCCCTGCAACGCACAATTTACCCATGTAACAAACCTGCAAATGTACCCCTAAACCTAAAGAAAAGAAAAAAGGATAAATAATAAGAAACACCAAACAAAGAAAAATCATACAAAACCACAAGCCTTCTCACTGCTCATAAAGTAGCAGCAAAACATGGTGGCCTTCCTAACGCTAAAAACATCCCAAATGTTTTTTGTTTTTTGTTTTTTGTTTTTAATCTCAGAATGCTCTCCTAAGAGCCATAACCCATTTTTCTTCCTTGTTGCTGGAAATTTCTACCTGAATATTCAGAAACAATAATTCAGTCTCCTAAACTCTTCAAGTTCCCCTTAAAAGTGTATTTTTTCATGCACCATGATCTTGATGCACAGAACCTCTGTCCATCTTGTTCGCCATTTTGGAGGGCTAATTAGCACATTTTAGGGGTGCCTCTCCTTTGGTCTCCAACCTGAATAAGTTAACAAGATTATCCAAACTAATTTCTAAATACTTCTCTAATCTCTAATCTTTTTCTCTTCTTCCTACACTTAATTAGTTGCATTTATCATCTTGCATTATATTAAAACAAGCAATCGGTGGTGCAAAAGTAATTGCTATGTAATATTTGTTTACAAGTTTCTTTTTTACACTTATTACACTGACATCCCATGAAACGTCTTAAGTTTTTGTCCTGAGCATGTTGTATAATACTTGGCACTCAGTGGGTACACAATGAACTGAGTCACACTCCTAATAATTAAATAGTGGGCAAATAAATGTTTACTACTTCCCTGTGAATTGATACTTCCTACAATGAGTTGTAAACTTTTTAAATCTTCAAGGATAAAGCTTAACATCCTAGAACAATGAGTTAAGCACATTTACTCTAACGTGTATGATTTTCTACATTTGTGAAATCTGACCCCACCAACTGCTGTTAAATTCTGTCTCCAAACACTTTTCCCCATGCTATGATTATATGATTTCCCATTCTTTTGAAAGGCAGCCAGTTTAAGAGCTATTGGACACCATCCCATATAAAAGAGTAGATTTATACAACCCAAATCTTAGAAACGTGCGTTCTCTGCTTGCCAGGAAAACAAGTTGTGTGTGAAGTTCTGTTGAGGCTTCTTCTTTCCACAGAATAGCACCTAAAGGAGGTGATAGAATGCTGGAACATGTGGCATTATGCTTGCAATGTTTCTCTGCCTAATTGGCCTGAATTTATGAGTACATAATAACCCTCTCTATGCATTTTTGAACACAGGCACCATTATAAAATAAGCCTGAGTAATATCCAGGCTGCTTTGTTTTATGGGGATCTTTATAGTATGAGCATGTTGTGCAACAAATGCATGGGGTATGCACAGATGTTTACATTCATTTATACTTCTCTGGGCAGCAGCAGAAATATGAATGCAGTTTGTACAGCATCATTAAGAATTACACTTGGACTCACTTTATTACATTAAAAGGAAATGTGTTTCTTCCTACTTCTAATTCACTTTAGAAGTCAAAAATTAAGTTGGCCAATAGGTGATTACATCTCCCTTTCCAAGCTCTTTTCTCAAATCATTATTTTATTTCTTTTCCCATTCCAATCTCTTGGTTTCTCTGCTGTTTTGTGTTTCAAATAACTAATCAGCTTCAAGAGCAGAACATTACTGCTGCTCAGGGCCTACTAGTTTTTTTCTTACTGTCTGGTTTCTTGAATTAATGCTATAATATTTTGGATGCCATTACACTATGCCAGAACAATCTTTCCTCTGCTATGAGCACCAGTGGAGAACAGTTTGTAAGTAATATTACACTTCCCTTATTCAATAAGTGGGTAATTGGTTCCAATGAGCAAACGTGCATGACTTTCTTCTTATGCAAATAAATGAAATAAGATACTCACCTGGATTTTCAGAACTCTACTATGAGGTATGTTTTGGATTTTAGAAGATATTAAGAAAGACAAAGAGGTAAAAACTCTGGAAAGCAATGCAAGATTCCTTGATGACATCTCAGTTGCTGCTAGTAAAGAGTTTGGTCACTCTACTTTATTATCTGCCAGGCTTCTCAAAATAGTTTTTAACCCACAAACATGCTATATAAGACAGAATCAACCAGGCCTACCTGAAATGACCATTCGTAACTAGGTTCATTCCAGGCAAGAGGGGCTCCCAGAGGACATTTTCTGCTCAGGCAGCCCATATATACCAACACTTTAAAATCTATAACACTTCTGGGGACTTGGGGTAACCACAAAATAAGATTAATTTTGTATTTTCTCTTATAAAATCCTATCCCAACCACCCATTGTTTGAGTAACATATTTAGCCAAAACTGCCAAATCCAGCTGTCTATTCAGTCACACAATCTGCTTTTTGAAATTTCTCTAAACCAGAGTTTCTCCACCTCACCACTACTGACATTTGGGACTGCGTAATTCTTTGTTGTAGGGAGTTGTCCTGTGTACTGTACACTGATAGCAGCATCACTGGCTTCTATTTGCTGGATGCCAAAGGCACCCTCACCACAGTTGTGACAACTGAAATTGTTTCTGGACATTGCCAAATGTCCCCTGAGAGGCAAAAATCATCCCTGGTTGAGAAACACTTTTTTAAATAAATACAACTCAGGTTTAGTGAAAAACAAACAAAATTTTCTAGTTTTGCTCAATCCCCAATAAGCCAGTGTGACTTAATGGTGACACACATTGGGGTAAATGCATGGTTTTGGAATCAGCCCACTCAGGGTTCAGTTTCCTCATCTGTAAATAAGCAGATCATAAAATGCTACTTTTGAAGGTAGCTGAAACATAACATATACAAAATACTAGCAAAGTGTCTGGAGCATATTAGCTATTTTAAAAAGACTGGTTTCTTTTATTATCAGCAAATGGAATCTATTAAACTTTACTTTCAGCCTCAAGATCATTGTTAGGGTCCATTTTAAAGTCCATCTTCACTGATAAATGAAGATGATATAGAATTTTCGACTAAATTTATACTAATCCCAGAACATTCTTTGGACTTAGTTTTCCACATAAGTTTATCTATCTCAGGCCCGAGAGAAAGCTGGCAACTGCCTCCTATGGTGGAACAAGTTCTAGGGCTGGTAGACTCACTGATAATAGTTTCAGCCTGGCTATGAGAAGTACAGTCTCCAAGCAGAAGAGCAATCCCCCACCGTGGTCAGGCAAGTTCCAGCAACCAGTGTTCCCAGGAACAGCAAAGGATCACAGCAACTGGACTTAGAAGTTAGGGAAGGTTTCTTTTCCTTCAGTATGGGGATTCTTATGAGTCTAGGAAGAAAAATGGTTAGCTCTCAGGAGAGTTTCTATCCGTGGGTAACAGTCTGGGATGAAGGATCAGCTTAATGGAATTATCAGAGTCAGATATGGAATTGAGTAAGAGCCTTTTAAAGCCAGAAGAAGAGCTTAAAAGCAGGGACTGAGGAAGAAGCCAAAGCTTATAAACAGGAGTATCTTAGCAACCTCCAAAATAGCAGTAATATTGGCTTTCTCTTCATAGGTTCAGGATCAAAGAGTTCTTCCCTTTAAGTATTCAGCCTGCAATCAAGAACATGGGAAAGCATCCGTTGCAATCTGGTGTCCACAATGAAGACAAGTTTAGAATAAGGCAGCCATCTCATAGTATGAGGAGGGCAGAGCTGGGTAATTGATGTTGGAGTGACAATTGAATAGCAAGCAAACAGTTTTTATTTACATGATTAATGCATTGAACAAGTTAGGTCCTTTATTCCTTTTACTTTCTCAAACTCAGTCTGCAGATTTTGTTCTTTCTTTCCCTGAATGAAAACCAGGACAAGTTCTGCAACATATATCCATACTCTCAGATGACTAAATGTTGTCTGTCATGTTGACCCTAAAACAGTCCGAGTTGAATCATAAAAATTCCTTCCTGGCCGGGTGCAGTGGCTCACACCTGTAACCCCAGCACTTTGGAAGGCCAAGGCGGGGGGATCACAAAGTCAGGAGTTCAAGACCAGCCTGGCCAACATGGTGAAACCTTGTCTGTACTAAAAATACAAAAATTAGCTGGGCATGGTGGCGCACTACTGTAGTACCAGCTACTTGGGAGGCTGAAGCAGGAGAATCGCTTGAACCAAGGAGGCGGAGGTTGCATTGAGCCGAGATCATGCCACTGCACTCTCCAGCTTGGGCAACAGAGCGAGACTTCATCCAAAACAATAAAAAAATTCCTTCCAGTGCAATACCAAAGTTTCAAATTTTGGTAGGTTTATATGAAGACTATTGCCAGAAGAAAGAAGTAGGATGGTGTTTGGAAATCTTTTGAACTGAAGTATCTGAAAGTTACACTACAGCAGAGATGTGGAGAAGAGGGTAAAAAAATAAGAGTATAGATAATATCTTTCAGATTAGAATCCTCCTGGAGTTGTGTTTGTCTCGCTATGGATTTAAAGCTGCCTCTCCCATGGGTATCTTTGCGTATTTTTGCAGAGCCTTCATTGCTATGGACCTCTCCCCTGTCATTCCCTGCCACAGTGGTACACTTTCTGGCTGCATCTGCTAACCATTTTAGGCTCCTCATTCTCTGTAGTCTTCCTCTTCACAGACTCTTTCTTGGTGGCTCCATTCCCCTCCAAAAAGCCATCTTGGAAGAGTCCCTGCAAGGTGACTATAGACCCCAGCAGACTTTCTCTCTCCCTGATCACCACTAGCCTTGAGAGACACATGTGTGTAACCCATAATTTGTGAGAATGCAGCACAGTCCCAGACACAAATGCTGCACTGTGGCCATAGTTCACATTGCCTGTTAGAGCTCTCAGGCAAGAGTGAGATCACTGTCTACTATCTTGCCAATGCAGAGGCCACACAAAAGCTCTCCAAGTGTTATCCTCAAAACCCCTCTAATTAGCCTTGATGTGAGGAAAAAGCACAGAGAACTAAAATTCTCCAATCTTCAACCACACTCAGGCTTTGCAATGTTAATTTTATGTTAATTGATTGAGGGGACAAGTGACTAGTCCCACATTAGGGTGCTGTAATGTCTCGTTTTAGAATATGTGGAGCAATCAGATCTGACTCTCAGCCAACACTGAGAGGAAATGTTCCCACATCAGTGCACTTACAGCTCCTGGGGGCCAGCTCTCTCCAACATGTTGGCGGAGTGCAACACCTTCTTTCCCTTTCAGAAATGGCAGAAACTTAAGCCATATAATATCATAATACACACAGTGTCACTAACAGAAAGAAGGAGTGCCTGTAAAATAAAGAGGGCTGGGTGATTTATAGGCAATTCAGATGACTCAATACATTAAATTGGGCTGCTGGTTAAAATTATTTGGGAATCCCAGAGAGTTCTCTTCTGTTTTCTACCTCTAGAGTCTATAAACGTACTTCCCTAGCCCTTTTTTCCAATTACAATTTTATCACTCTGTTCTTATTCAAATAATCATACGCCACATAGCTGCAACAGCCATTCTCAAATGAAGAACGATTTATCTTTGAGGGTGACACACTCTGAGCTTGTGGCTGATGATTGGTAGCACAGCACAGATGGACAGGAAATTGTGTGTCTTCCACGGAACGCTGCTCACATATTTTACTACCAAATATAAAACACAGAGGGTATGTTTGGGGCAAAGAAACCTGGGCCTCTTGGAAATCCACATCCCTTCAAGTCCCTCAAAATATGACCAAGTTAGCCAATAAATCTCCTCCATCTTCCAGCTCTGTCCCTCCAGTAGGGAACATCAGAGAGCTCCTTGTTTTATGGTTTTCAACTCATAATAAATTTGAAATCTATCAAAGAGAAATATTCCTCACTACCATTTTTCCCATCTCGAGCAGAAGAAAATTCTGAAATAGTAGCCTGAAGATGATCTCAGTTGTCAGCAGTAGCTGTTTAGGAGTTTCCTCTGACTTTTACATAAGTCCATATTCAGCAGAACAACTCTTCTTTAACACAAACCAGCCTGTGGCAGAGATCCCTGATGCTGACTATGCAGTGGGTGCCAAATAAATGTCATTTATTATCATTGTCATTTATTTCCTTATCAAAAGCAGCCTAGGGCATGAAAATGGCATGTTTTTCTTTCAAATGATTATTTTTATTGAAGATTATTTTGCTGATGTACTTCTCCTAACATTCTGACTTGCCTTAAGTAATGCATAATATCCATAACTACCTATTCTGTGGAGGTGGGCAGGGAGAAGAGGGGTATTTTTCTGTAAAAAGAAAAGTGGCATTTCATTGAATGCTGAAGTTTGAGAAGAAAAGCAGTGTTCACTTGGACAACATATTCACTGAAACAGCTATAATTTTTACAACAACCAAATATTTAATAAGCCCATATATAGACATATATATACACATATATAAAAATGCACATTTCTAAATACAGAAATACATATTCCTATATATTTATATGTATTCCTAAATATGTATGAGATTAAGAAAATACTCAAGAATGGAATGGAATATGTATATACTATTTCAGATTATCTAGATATATTGTTCCTCAGTTACCACATTCTACGATGAACTTACATGTGCATACACAAATGCCTAGATAATAAAACTCAAAATAAGTCTACTTGGTTTTCTTGAAATTATCTCAGATTTCCAATCCACTGGGTGTAAATAAAGTTCTGATTTAGATATGTTGTCCAATGTTCTGACTTCAGAAGACTGCCAATAAGTCAATGTTGTATTTCATTCATCACATTTCGTCCATTTGAAAAAAAGGGGCAAAATTATCAACATGAGAGATCTACTTGTAGAGACTATAGGCAATGTTGCTGTACTGTTGAGAACCTTTGTGATACAGCACAATTTCAGCACTAGAAAATATGCCTATTTGAATTCTGAGTCAGAAAAAGCTTTAAAGAGGAGACAAGAACAGTAGGCACTGGGCACCAACGTATTTGGATTGAAAGAAGAAAGAATTCATTGCAAGAAGTGAGGGGGAGAGGTGAATATAAGAGTTGTAAGCAATTGCAACAAATTCTTAGAAATGAAGGACTTTAGCATCATTGAAGCAGCACTGTCCCAAGAGTCAGAGAACTCTGTCCACTTCCCGTTGCCATCAATGTCATTAACTATCACACAGTCATGGCTGCCTTCTGGGCCTTTTTTTTTTTTTTTTTTAACTATTTAGCAGACTAAATTGAAGAAAATAATATAAAATTTTACTTAGTAAATCACAATATTACTCCTAACTCTCTCAAGAGATAAGACTATTCTACTTCAGAATAAGCTGTCTTATAAATAAGGCCAAGTGGAAAAGTGAGCAATAGCCTCAATGGGGAAACACCATACTCAATGGTGAAAGGCTGAAAACTTTTTCTCTAAGATCAGGAAAGATAAAGAATGATCTAGAAAATCTGCTTTTTCTATTTCTATTCATGTAGTACTACAGCCCCAGCCAGAAAAATTAGGCAAGTAAAAGATATGACATTCAAAATTGGAAAGAAAGATGTGAAATTATCTCTGGTTGCAGACAACATGATCTAATACATACAGAACTCTAAAGATTACACACACACATGGGGCCGGGCGCGGTGGCTGATGCCTATAATCTCAGCACTTTGGGAGGCCAAGGCAGGTGGGTCGCCTGAGGTTAAGAGTTCGAGACCAGCCTGACCAACATGGAGAAACCCGTCTCTACTAAAAACACACAAAAATTAGCCGGGTGTGGTAGCACATGGCTGTAATCTCAGCTACTCGGGAGGCTGAGGCAGGAGAATCGCTTGAACCCGGGAAGCAGAGGTTGCAGCGAGCCAAGATCGTGCCATTGCACTCAAGCCTGGGCAACAAGAGCAAAACTCGGTCTCAAAAAACAAACAAACAAAAAAGATTACATACACACATAAAAATCATCAGTAAATTCAGCAAAGTTGCAGAAGAGAAAAGAAAATCAACAGGCAAAAATCAATTGTGTTTATTTACACCAGCAATAAACAATCTGAAAATAAAATATGAAAAACAACTTCATTTATAATAGCATCAAAAAAGTAAAGTACTTAGGAGTAAGCCAAGAAGACACTGAAAATTATAAAATGTTGTTAAAATAAACTGAAGATACAAACAAATGAAATGCCATTCTTTATTCATGGATTGGAAGATGTAACATTGTTAAGATGTCAATGCTACCTGAAGTAACCTACAGATTTTATGCAATCCTTGTCGATATCCCAGTAGTGTTTTTTGCAGAAATAGAAAAACCCATTCTAAAATTCATATGGCATCTCAAGGGACCCCAAAGAACCACAGTAATCTTAAAAAAAAAAGTTGTATGTCTCACACTTTGATTTTAAAACTTATTACAAAGCTACAGTAATAAAAATAGTGTGGTACTGCTCTGAAGACAGATATGTAGAACAATGGAATAGAATGAAGAGGTCAGAAATATGGTCAAATGACTTTTGGAAAGGGTACCAAGACCATTCAATGAGGAAAGGAGAGTTTCTTCAACAAATGGTGTTGTGAAAATCAGATATCCACATCTGAAAGAATGAAGTTGGATCCTTATCTCATACAGTATTAAAAGAAAAACTCAAAATGAATCAAAGATCTAAACAAGACCTAAAATTAAAAAAACTCAAATCATAGGGCAAATATTTCATTACAATGGATTGGCAATGATTTCTTGGCTATGAAATCAAAAGCAAAAGGTATCAAAAGTAAAAGTACTCTGCACAGAATTGGAAAAAAACTGCTTTAAATTTCATATGGAACCAAAAAAGACAATCTTAAGTCAAAAGAACAAAGTTGGAGACATCACGCTACCTGACTTCAAACAATAATACAAGGCTACAGTAACCAAAACAGCTTGGTACTGGTACCAAAACAGAAATATAGACCAATGGAATAGAACAGAGTCCTCCGAAATAATACCACACATCTACAGCCATCTGATCTTTGACAAACCTGACAAAAACAATAAACGGGAAAAGGATTCCCTATTTAATAAATGGTGCTGGGAAAATTGGCTAGCCATAAGTAGAAAGCTGAAACTGGATCCTTTCCTTACTCCTTATACGAAAATTAATTCAAGATGGATTAGAGACTTAAATGTTAGACCTAATACCATAAAAATTCTAGAAGAAAACCTAGGTAATACCATTCAGGACATAGGCATGGGCAAGGACTTCATGTCTAAAACACCAAAAGCAATGGCAACAAAAGCCAAAATTGACAAATGGGATCTCATTAAACTAAAGAGCTTCTACAAAGCAAAAAAACTACCATCAGAGTGAACAGGCAACCTAGAAAATGGGAGAAAATTTTTGCAATCTAGTCATCTGACAAAGGGCTAATATCCAGAATCTACAAAGAACTCAAACAAATTTACAAGAAAAAAACAAACAAGCCCATCAAAAAGTGGGCAAAGGATATGAACAGACATTTCTCAAAAGAAGACATGCATACAGCCTACAGACACATGAAAAAATGCTCATCATCACTGGCCATCAGAGAAATGCAAATCAAAACCACAATGAGATACCATCTCACACCAGTTAGAATGGCAATCATTAAAAAGTCAGGAAACAACAGGTGCTGGAGAGGATGTGGAGAAATAGGAAAACTTTTACACTGTTGGTGGGATTGTAAACTAGTTCAAGCATTATGGAAAACAGTATGGCAATTCCTCAAGGATCTAGAACTAGAAATACCATATGACCCAGCCATCCCATTACTGGGGATATACCCAAAGGATTATAAATTATGCTGCTACAAAGACACATGCACACATATGTTCATTGCGGCACTATTCACAATAGCAAAGACTTGGAATCAACCCAAATGTCCATCAGTGACAGATTGGATTAAGAAAATGTGGCACATATACACCATGGAATACTATGCAGTCATAAAAAAGGATGAGTTTATGTCCTTTGTAGGGACATGGATGCAGCTGGAAACCATCATTCTCAGGAAACTATCACAAGAACAGAAAACCAAACACCGCATGTTCTCACTCATAGGTGGGAACTGAACAATGAGATCACTTGGACTCGGGAAGGGGAACATCACACACCCGGGCCTATCATGGGGAGGGAGGAGAGGGGAGGGATTGTATTGGGAGGGATACCTGATGTAAATGATGAGTTGATGGGTGCTGACGAGTTGATGGGTGCAGCACACCAACATGGCACAAGTGTACATATGTAACAAACCTGCACATTATGCACATGTACCCTAGTACTTAAAGTATAGTAATAATAAAAAAAGTAAAAGTACTAATAAACTGTACTACATCAAAATAAAAACTTCTGTGCATCAAAGGACATAATCAAGAGTCAAATGGCAACCTATGGAAAGAAAACAATATTTACAAATAATATATAAGAGAAGAGGTCAATGTCCGGAACACATGAAGAACTCCTACAACTCAACAACAAAATAATAAAAAAAAATAACTGATTAAAAAATGACCAAAGGATTCTGATAGATATTTATCTGAAAAAGATACACAAATAGCCAGCAAGCATATGAAGAGATGCTCAACATCAGTAATCATTAGAGTAATGCAATGATATATCACTTTACACTCATTACAATGGCTACTATTAAAAAAAATCAGAAAATAACAAGTGTTAGTAAGGATATGGAGAAACTGAAATCCTTATACACTGTATAAACTGTTGGTGGAAACAAAAATGGTACAGTTGCTATAAAAAACAGTGTGGCAGTATCTATAAAAATTAAACCTATAATTACCATATGGTCTATCAATTCTACTTACAGGTATAAATTTAAAATAATTGAAAGTCAAGTCCCAGAGAGATCTTTGTACACCCATGTACATGGCAGCATTATTCACAATAGCCAGAGTTAAAAGCAACCCTCCTGTCCATCGATGGATGAATAAGCAAATTGTGGTATGTATGTATACAGTGGAATATTATTGAGCCTTAAAAATGAAGGAAATTATGATACATGCTACATGGATGCACCTTGATAATATGTGAAATAAGCCACTCACAAAAACACAAATACTGCATTATTCACTTATATGGGGTATGTGGAATAGTCAGATTCATAGAAACAGAAAGTTCTCAAGTGGTTGCCAGGGGCTTACAGGAGGGGAAAATAGAGAGTTATGTTTTAGGATATACAGTAACATTTGCAAGACAGCAAAGTTTTGAATATTGGTTGAGCAACACTGTGAACATAATACTACTGAACTGTATTCTTAAGAGTGATTAAGATGGTAAATTTTATGTTAGGTGTATTTTACTATATCTTTTGAAAAACATGAATAGTAGCAAAGATAGAGTGTATTAGTCTATTCTCATGCTGCAATAAAGAACTGCCTGAGACTGAGTACTTTATAAAGGAAAGAGATTTAATTGACTCACTGTTCCACATGGCTGAGGAGGCCTCAGGAAACTTACAATCATGGCAAAAGGGCAAGCAAACACATACTTCTTCACATGGAGGCAGGAAGGAGAAGAACGAGTAAAAGAAGGAAAAACCCCTTATAAGACCATCAGATCACCGAAGAACTCACTCACTATCACAAGAACAGCATAAGGGTAACTGCCTCTATGATTCAATTACCTCCCACAGGCCCTCCCATGACATGTGGCGATTATGGGAACCACAATTCAAGATGAGATTTGGGTGGGGACAAACCATATCATAGAGCTTAGCCCGAGAGTTTATTTGAGCCACATTTATTCTCAATTCCTTTAAAACCTTGTCTAACTCCCCCATTTGCTCCAAAAAAACAAACAAACAAACAAACAAAAAACATGTCTAAGGAATCTCCACCCAAAGGAATCTTTCCTTTTCCAGTATTATATATGGCACCTAAGAATTTTTAATACTATCTGTCTCAAATCCAGTACTCCCTATCAAAGTTTCTATTTCATCTTCAGGAAGCTTCATGCCCTAAGAGCAACCTTGCACTGATCTAAAGATTCCAAGGAGACAATAATAATATTAAAACACTTGTTATTAAAACCTTTCCATGAAATGAGGAATAATTTGGTCATATTCAACTATTAACAAGATTTCTACTTCCCAACATTCTATTTTTCAAGGCATACCTGAAGTCCCATATTCTCCATGAAACTGCCTAACTACTTCCTTCTCTGCTACAAAATTGTATTGGTATTTTTAATGTTGGTATTGAAGACAACCAAAATTCCATGTTCTTTTAGGTAACAAACATCGTCTTGAAATCATTGTATCTCAACTATACCCATAAGCATTTTGTGAAATGTATTACATACAGATACTGCTTGATTTATGAAGTCAGTTGTTAGCCAGTTTTCCCTTGCTCGTTTGCTGTGGAAGGTATTTCAATTCTCTGAGATCCCTCTTCAAATTTTACTTGCTTAAGGAAGCCATTTCAGTAAGGCAGTGAATTGGACTTCTAGAACATAACAATGAGAACTGAAAGAAGCTGCCGACCACATCACTTTAGTGTAAATCATTCATCCTCCCCTGAGTGCATTTCACCCTTGCAATTTCTCAGACTTACCTTGTTACCTCGTGTGGCTCAAATTATGTCTCTATGTGCATGTCTTCATCTGGAGCTGGATAATTGATACCAGGTATTATACATTTACTTTTACTCATTGCAGAGATTTCCCCATACTCCTAGTGCTCTGAACTTGTGTGCTTGTATACTTAAATTGTGTGGCAATACTAGGTATGTGTAATGTGAAGAATGGGGGTTTATTACTCTGCAAGCAGCATGAGTATCATCATATTTACATCAGTTTACTTTGCCCCCAAGTCCCACAGGCACAATGGAGATAGATGCCTATGCACACGGTTGGTGGCATTACAGGAAAGAAACTTTTAATTTAGGGATCCAAATCTTTTATAACAGTAGTATATGACTGCCTTTTGCTCTGGAGAAAAACTAACTCTATTTTCCAAGGTTGTTCACTATATAAATATTCTTGAAAAGATAGTCCAGAACAAAGGACATTTATACTGCCTCACTCATAGTATGTACAGAAATGCAGGAATTATCTTCCAACATAGGACACTATTAAGAAAGAAACATGATGCCAACACTAATTGTGCTGTGACAACTGACATGAAATACGACTTTTCTGGATAATTCAGGACATAGGTTCACTAGTGGATACCTACCAGTCTCTGACATACCTTTTAATTCTGTAGTATCTACCATCTGAAGGAAAACTATAAAAGACACCAGCTCTTTAGGGGTCAAGATGTATGTAAAAGTAACAGTGCCTAGTACAGTCATTTTCCAGTTATCACAACTGACTTCTTAAAAGTAAAGCCTCTAGTGTTAGGTTCTTGAATGTATTTGACATGTTGTGGCATTAATGTTATTTAGTGTAAGGGGATTAGAGTAGGACACCAGGCACCTAAGATCGAGTTAGATTTTCTATTAATTTTATTTCTCATCTTGGACACGTCATTTAACATTTAACCTCAATTCTGTAATTCTGTGTAATGTGTTACTAATGTCTTTCTCTATCTCAAGTTTGACTTGAACTAAGCCACGGATCGTGGTCTTGTAAACTCAGATGAAACTAGGTAACTGAATAACTTCCTTGGCTAAAGTATCTTTGGTTCCGCTAATTCTGAGTTCTTCTTGCCTCTTTTAGAAAATATTTATTTGTGCTGCAGAATGCAATGAAGTGTTCTGTCTCTTAAACCTCTTACATTTTGGTTTAATTCTTGAAGAAATTTAACAGGAGCTAAGTGATTTATTTATCTTGTGTTTTCAGTTGTGTTTGCTTATCTCATAGGCCTCATATCACAGAGCAATCCCAGCTGCTATCCTGGAAAACCGTAGAGGAACTTTCTGAGATCATCTTCACATGGGTACAGGAGAAGAGACTGGTGGTGCTTGTGCCAAATAATTTCATCTTTTTTTCTGAATTCTCCCTCCTTATTTGCCATTATTTGATCCATTTCTTTCCATCTAATTACTTCAAAAAAAATTAAAAGAGGGAGAAGCTCTTTAATTGCTTCTTCAATAAAGACCTAAGAAACACTTCGCCTACTATGTATTATCTCCTTTTTATCCATAATCTTCAGTTAGTTCAATTAATTCTTAGGTGTTTTCTTGCCTTTCATGTTTTAATTTTTTTTTAATATTGGTTCTGAAGTCATTATAACAGGTTTTGTAAATTTTGGCAGTGAACATGGGTTGGGGAGGGGTGTGCCAATATACCTGATTTCTGATCTGCAACTTTGCAATGTTTCTATCCTTCTCATTTCATTTTCAGAAAATCTTTTTTTTTTTCCTTAAAATTGCCTTTTGTAAATTAGTCCTATAGGATTTCAGCTCAAATCCTAGACGGGTCTAGGCTTCCAACTGTGGTATTTTTAAACACAAACTCCAGGTTTCCTGTGTGGGTTCTTTAACTTTTTTATCAGTATTTTCATAATCAATGTCCTTATTTTATAACAATTTCCTATTTATAATTTAATTTTTCATTTAATTTGCTTTGCTTCATAAAGAAAAGTGAATATTGTTTAGGAAGCAAAAAGAACAGAAAGGCTTATAGAGGAAATCAATAATTCTCTTTTCCATGCCTCCCCACCCACAGAGTCTTAATCCCCAGAGGCACACTTTTAACTGCTTGCTTTTTGTTTTCCTGAGCATGGCCTTCAAATACTTAATTAGCACATTTATTCCACTATTTATCTGTCGGCCTCCTGCTATGAGAGGATTTCACTCACACCACTCCCCACTTCCTCAAACCTTTCTCTCTATGTATAGTTTTATCACTATAGTTTTCCCTCTCAACACCTCTGCAATAACAACATCACTAGTTAAAATTTCATTTCTTGGTCTATAAATTATAGAGAATATATCTTGGTTTTATTCTTTTTAAGTCAACAGGACACTAAAGTCCCCATTCTTTCCTTCTCTTTCTTCCTCCTTCCATCTCTCATCTCTATCCACACTTCTAATAATGGCTGGTTGATACTGTTTATAATTTGTTCTATAATCTTAGCACAGTCTTCCATGGTTCATCTATCAGCTGATTCTAAATTAATTTACTATGCCATGTTAATAACAAGTTAGCTAATAATCTATGGCTCCATTTCTTCCTCCAGTGGTATGTTCTCCACCTAAAGTAGAATGGTCTCAGAATTAGTTCAACTGGATTTTATTTTCTTTACAGTTTACCAATTTCCTTTAGCATATTCTCAAATATTTCTAGATTCACAATAATATTATGTGTCATTTTGTTTTCCCTTTCTTTCTCTTTCAAAGATCTTCCTCTTGGAGTCTTAATTCTCTTTCCATATGTGGATTAGTTGCTTTCTAGGGTAATATTCACTTGCCCTCACTGCTCTCTGGTTTGGATCTTCTGTTTCCTGCATCCTATATCTTTATTCTTTATTTGCTATTTTTCTGGAGTATATCCAAAAGGAACTTTCTATGAAGAGGTACCTAGACATTTTGATGAGTCTGAAAATGTTTTCATTCTACCATCACATTTGCTGTATTGGCTATTTTCTGTGAGTATGAAGTGCTGTTGGTTAGAAGTCTAATTTCACTACTTTGTGGGCAACTTTTGTTTAAACTTCTCCATGGTCCATTTATGAGGACGTTCTTCTCATTTATTGTGTTTTGAAATTTCATAAAAACGGGTTTAGGTGTCTCTTTAACAGAGTCATTATGGTTAGTACTGTCTGAAAATTTGTATTTCAGTCTGAACATTTCTGTTCTTTTTCAATTCTGGGAAATTTTCTTCTGATTTCTTCTCTTTCACAAATTTGCTGGATCCTAGTCTTTTTCTTTCCCCTAAATTTAGGATTCAGTCCTGCCTTTATCTTCCTTTTTCTTTTCAGCCTCTCCCTACATAATTTCACCATCTCCTATGGCCTAAAATTCATCCATAATTTGATAACTCCTGAATTTATATTTCCAGCCTGCTCTCCCTCCAGATCTATAGATTCTAAAGACCTATAGATCCAGTTGCCTATTTGACCTGCGTACTTGGATGTCTAATATACATCTCAAACTTGCAAGGCCCAACTAGAACTCTTAATTTTTTTTACCCTTAATACCCTTGTAATACATTCATTTTGTCACAAGTCAGCAACATCATCCACTTAATTGCTAACAAAATAATATAGACATTATCTGTAATTCCTATTGCTCCCTAACACCAAATAGCAGATTCAGCAGCAAATGCAAAACGTATTCTAAATCTAACCACTTCTCACCAATCCATCTCATCAATACCAAAATTATCTTTTCCAAATACCAGTATCCCAAGAGTTTATAATCTGATGTGTAAGTGTACATGTTCTAGGGTCCAACTGATTGGCTTAGTTTCAAATTCCATTTTTACCACTAAATACCTGTGTGACCTTGAGCACTGTCCTTAATAAGCCTGTATCTTAGTTTTCTAAGTTATAAAATGGAGATAAATGCTCCCTTATGGGGCTGTTGTGTAGAGCACACAACACATCCTTGATGAGTGCTCTTTGTCAAGATTACTGTAATTACTATAATAACTTCCAAACTAATTTTCTTAACTACCTTCTTTTTGTCCCTATCCCCCAGCTGCCAGGATGGTGTCTCTCTCTCCTTTTATCTTAAAATCATAATGGAATGTAATATACATACACAAGGTGCAACATGTGTGCACAACTCAATAATTTTTAGAAAACAAAGATCTATAAACTCACAACCGGGTAATGAAATAAAATTTTGCTAGCCCCCCAGCAGATGAATCCTTCATACCATTGCTCAGTCAACACCTCATCTCTTGTTCCCAAAAGTAACAATTACCCTTTTCTGCAACACTATAAATGTGTTGTGTACCTTTAAGACTTTATACAAACCAAACTATACATTATGTATTCTTTGATACCTGGGCTGTTTTGCTTATTATCGTGCTCGTGACACTCATTCATGTTGTGTGCAGACGTTCACTTACTGCAATGTAGTAATTCATGACATGAGTGTTAAAAATTGTTTAATATACTGCTGATGGACACATGGGTTGTTTGCAATCTTTAGCTATCACAGATAAGGCTACAACAAAAAAATGTAGTACATGGCTCTTGGTACACAGCTGCATGCATTTCTATTGGGTCTATAAGAGTTGAATTTCGGGGGTCATAGATTGAGTCTGTGTTCAGCTTTAGTAGAAAATATTAAACAGTTTTTCCAAGTGGCTGTATCAATTTTTACTCCTGCAAGAAGTTTATGAGAGTTCTAGTTACTCTAAAACCTCACCAACACTTGTTGTGGAAGTGAAGAGGATTTAAGCAAAATATAAAATTAGTGGGTTTTTTTTAACTTTTGAGATTTTTCTGCGTATGTGGTGATATTTCATTGTGGATTTGTGTCATGGTGACTAACACATTTAGGAACCTTCCCAAATATTTATTAGCCATATGGATATACTTTTTAATGTGCAAAGACAGGAACTAGTCAAATATAGGTAAGTCAAGCAACTGGAGGCAAGGGGAGGATGAATAGAGACTAGATTCCAAGAGGGAATTTGAAACCTTGAAGGTAGTCCACTATGAAGGAAGAAGTCTGGTTCAAGAAACTAGAATCAACAAAATAGTCAAAGTTATGGTTTTTGAGGTTTGAAAGCCTTTGAGACCCAGCTCCCTTGCCTGAATGGGAAAACAGCAGGAGAAAAGGCCTGTATTCATGAACTAGAAGAGCTTTCTCATTAAACTCCTAAGCATGTCTTCTGTGGAACCCTTATACCATGGGGCACACACAATGGGTATAAGAGTGACACTACAACCTGGTATCTGTCAGTTCTGTTGAGATATATACCCCAATGGTAAAATATCAGCTCTGAGAAAACTCAGTAAAGGAGGGATGAGGGCAGCATTTCTAGTCTTCAGTGAAGACAGAATTTTTGGTTATGAGGAATTACTACAGCAGGAAATTTTTAGTTTGTCAGAGATGAGGTAAGTGTTGTTATCTCACACAGTGCTACTGAAGAGAGCCACTGTAGGAAAGAAAAGAGGAAAGAGAGAGATCGATCCTTCCAGCAGATGTTGAGTTATGTTCCTGAGACTATGTGATGAGAATTAATGTGAAATTGATTTATTTGAAAGTATTCTCAGGAAAATCTGGGGAGAGTGGGAAAGTTGACCAGAAAAGAAAATGAAACCAAACAGAGATATATTATCAAGTAAGCCCCACGAATGGGAATTTTAGCTCAGTTCCACAAGGAAGTTGGAGACAGTGTTGGTTGTCCCTCAGAGTCACTCCCATTAGGGACATGACAGCTGGGGTATTCATGCCCCTGCACTGTCAGCCATTGGTTAAGGATTGTTTCAGGGAAACAAACATTCCAAGACCCTTCCTGATTTATAGAAAACCAAAGCAGGCTCAGGAGATGAAGAGTCCTTAACCATAGACACTGGTGCTGGCTGTTTGGAGTGAAAGAGCACAAAATAATCAAGGAATCCAAGGTAATATGGTAGCACTGATACTGCTTGCTGTAAGTGGCTTCCTAGTGCCAAAGAGAATACAAAAAAAATACCCCAAACTCTCTTGTGAGAGCCTCCATACCAAACATGATTGTCCATTTCTGTCTCTGCCACCTTACTTCTACCATCTATCTTCCCCCACATTCTCTCACTACAGACCTGTCTTGCAATCCTTCTCTTCCTTCAGAGGAAGAAGTTTTCACCTCAAGGACTTTAGACTGTGTATCTCCATACAAAAGTATACAAATGATATTTTGGATCATCAAGTACTCAGAAACAATTTAAGAATCAGTTTCCAAGAGAAAAATACTCAGGGAACACCTCCTGCCAAAATACAAATAAAGCAGAAAAAAAGAAATGAACATCCAGAATAGGAGAGATACAACAATCAGAAAATAGTGGTAAGAAAACTAGTAAACTAAAATTCCAAATGATTTAAGCAAAACCTGAAATTTAAGAATAGGGTTAGGTTGTGTACGAAACAAGCAGGGGGAAATTAAGTAAAACAAAGCTAAAGGTTTCATATTCTTTGGAGAGAATTGTGTAGAAACTGCAAAATTATCTATGTATTAAAATGGTTTTTCAAAATAAATGTAGAAGGATAGAAAAAGATATAAAACTTCCAAACAACTAGAGAGAAAAAGGAAAAAAAAAGGAAAACAGATTATTTCACCGAGAATAAGACAATTGAAGAAGAAAAAAACAATTGAAAAGCTTTCAACCATACAAAGTATATATTTAAATGCAAAAATAATAAAATAAAATATAAATAAGATTATAAACCATTAGGCTGGGAAAAAGCAACACATGTCATCAATACCAGAAATTGTAATAGAAACGATTAATAGGTTTAACAGCATTGAAAAAGTAAAACAAAACTCCAAAGCTTTAAAAACACAATGTGTGACAGAAAAAGTCAGTAGAAAAACAACATAAATGGTAGAAAAAATGGGTTTCAATATATAAAACTTCCTACACATTAACAAGGAAAACATAAAAAAGAAAATATGGTTAAAAAACATAAGCAAATGTTTTATCCACCAAAACATAAAAGCATTTGGCCAATTCAAATATGAAAAAATACCTAGCTTCACTAAATAACCAAAGGAATGTAAGTTAAAATTAAAAGCTATCATCTTTTACCTATCATATTAGCAAAGATTTGAAAATAATAACAGTATATGTGAAAACAATGAGGAACAGGTCCTCATATTATTGATGAGAGTATAAATTGGTACAATCTTTTGTAAAGCAATTTGGAATGTGCATCAAAATTTAAAATATATTATACTCCTTGACCCAGAAATTCTCCTTTAAGGAATTTATCCTTAGGAGTACTAATGAAAGTTCACCAAGATATCTACACAAGAATGTTTATATAGAATTATGCCCAATAAAAAATGAAAACAAAACAACTTAATGTTTCATTAAGCTTGTTAAATGAAGTACTTTATAGATTCTGGATATTAGACCTTTGTCAGATGCATAGCTTGCAAATATTTTTTCCATTCTGTAGTTTGTCTGTTTACTCTAATGATAGTTTCTTTTGCTGCGCAGAAGCTCTTTCATTTAATTAGGTCCTACTCGTCAATTTTTGTTTTTGTCGCAATTGCTTTTGAGGACTTAGTCATAAAATCTTTCCTGAGCCTGATGTCTGGTGTTTCCAAGGTTTTCTTCTAGGAACCTTATAGTTTGAGATCTTACATTTAAATCTTTCATCCATCTTGCGTTAATTTTTTATATGGAGAAAAGTAAGTGTTCAGTTCCATTTTTCTGCATATAGGTAGCCAGCTATCCTAGCACCATTTATGACCCCATTAAAAAATTGCCAAAAAACATGAACAGAAAATTATCAAAAGAAGAGATAGAAGCAGCCAACAAAATGAAAAAAAAATGCTCAACGTCACTAATCATCAGAGAAATACAAATCAAAACCACAATGACATACTATATCACATGAGTCAGAATGGCTACTATTAAAAAATCAAAAAACAACAGATGTTGGTGAGGCTGTGGAGAAAAGGGAACTCATACACTATTGGGTAGTAAAGTAAATTAGTTCAGCCACTGTACAAAACAGTTTGAAGATTTCTCAAGGAACCTATAACAGAACTACCATTTGACCCAGTGACTAGGTACATATCCAGAAGAAAATATATTGTATTGCCAAAAAGACACATTCATGCTTATGTTCCTCGCAGCACTATTCACAATAGCAAAGACATGGAATCAACCTAGGTGCCCGATAATAAATGATTTGGATAAAGTGAATGTGGTACATATATACCATAGAGTACTATGCAGCCATAAAAAAGAATGAAATCATGTCCTTTGCAGCAGGACAGATATAGTTGGAGGCCATTATCCTAAGCAAATTAATGCTTAGAAAACCAAATACCACATATTCTGGCTTATAAGCGGGAACTAAGCATTGAGTACTCATAGAGATAAAGATGGCAGCAATAGACACTAGGAACTATTACAGGGGAGAAGGGCAAGGGTTGAAAAGCGACTGTTGGCTATTCTGCCCACTACCTGAGTAAGAGGATCATTCATATCCCAAATCTTAGCATCATACAATAAACCCACATAACACTGCACATGTGCCTCCCGAATCTAAATAAAAGTTGAAATTATTTTTAAAACAGCATAGTAATACAATTATATATGTGGTATTTGATGGCAGTAACAAATGGCTATGTTACTGGAAAAAAACTACGTATTTTTTAATATATTCCATTAAGAAATTCTTTAAAATTATGGTATAGTCATAAAATGAAATAACCTTTAGTCCCTAAGAAAAATGAGATAAATCTCTATATACCAGCATGGGAAGATGACAATGACATACTAAGTTATAAAAGCAAATTACTGATACACACTACGTGTTTAAATTTCAAATACATGAGGCTAAGTTTTAAAAGATAGCTGTGAAAAACCACACATTGTATGATTCTATTTATATGAAACTTACAGAAAAAGCCAATCTTGAGAGACAGAAACAGATCAATGGTTGCTTGGGGCTGGGATGGAAACAGGATTTGCCTGCAAATGGCCATGAGGGACCTCTCTGAGGTGACGAGAATGTTCTAAAACTGGATTGTAGTAATGGTGAAACAGCTGACTCTGTCAATTTACTAAAAATCATTGAATTTACTTTGTGAATTCCATGCTATACAAATTATACTTCAATAAAGCCATTTTGTAAGAAAAGCAACATACTGATCAGTATAGTAATAGCAAGTGCATATGCAGCTATATTTACATTCACAAAGAAAACTCTGTCCTGGGACATTTCTATATTGTTTATTTTCAATAATAAATATTACTTTTACATTCGAAAATGTATGAAAAGAAATACCAACAGTATCTTTCAAAGCCCTTAGATCAGGTCTCTTTATCTCAGCACCCAGAAAAGCAAAACTTGATCTCATATATTATCTGCTAGAGATGGCAGTTCAATATATTTTGCAACGGTAGGGTGGATAAAGACGACCAAGCCATTTGTAATGGCAACATCACAGAATGGGATGTAACAAAGGTAATCAGTCACTAACACTTAGTGGACACTACTCTAAGTACTTCAAACAAATTCAACTATTTAATTCATGTAAGTACCCAATGTTGCAGTCCAACCTCTAGGCACTTGGCAAAGACCACAGAATTAGAGAATGTAGATCAGGGATTTAAGCCCAAGATGTCACACTTCAGCACCTGGGCTCTAAAAACTGCATCAGACTGCCCATACCCAGAAGGGGGCTGTATTTCGTAAACCAATTTTCTGATTAGACATGTTTACTTCAGTAGACTATTTCCTACATTTTGATTCTGGTAGCAAGCTCTTAAATACATATTCGTATTTTTTCACTATTTCCAAATTTCCAGTTTAAGTCAATAGAATTATTAAAATCAGGAACTCACAGTTTTGTTTACACAATGCTGAATAGCTACTATGAGAAATGGCACAGACTGGGGACTTAGAAAATATTTGCTGAAGGCAGGCACAGTGGCTCATGCCTGTAATGCCAGCACTTTGGGAGGCTAAGGCAGGCGGATCACGAGGTCAGGAGATCGAGACCATCTGGCCAACATGGTGAAATCCCGTCTCCACTAAAATACATAAAAATTAGCCAGGCATGGTGGCGCACGCCTGTAGTCCCAGCTACTTGGGGGGCTGAGGCAGGGGAACCACTTGAACACGGGAAGCGGAGGTTGCAGTGAGTGAAGATCACGCCACTGCACTCCAGCCTAGTGACAGAGCAAGACTGTGTCCAAAAAAAGAAAAGATTTGCTGAATTATATGAGATACTTTAAACAATGTTTCTCTCTACAAATGCAAATAGTCTGACAGTTTTGAAAACAACCTCTAAAAACAGAAAGACATAATGAATGGGCCAAATCCCTTCCCATTTATTTCAAGTTTAAGACATCAGAAAGCCTGATTCAATAGGGATTGCCTACAGAAAAAACACAGAAGCACATCACATTTCAATTATTTCTACATCTTCAGTGTGGAGTAATTAATAAACCAAGTTCTTAGAGACACTGATCATATATCAAATAAACATGATGTGCTCTCCTACATCTCCCACAGAAACAGGTAATGCAATAGGTTAGCACTGAAATAGGATATTAAAACCCATTTATATTCTCACATCATTAGATGAGGAAAATAAATCTAGACACTAATGCTTGGCTGATATCCTTAAAATGATGCTGATTCTGCTAAGTCCTATTTTTCCTCAGAGACTACAAATGTTCACACACACACACACACACACACACACACACACACAAAGAGCCTCAGAGACTCAAAGATTTCATTGGTCTTAAAACTTGAAAACAATGGCCACTTTTTTTATTAAGCCACCCATAAATCCCAAATAAATGCAAACTCCAGTATATACTACTGTAGAGGACTTCCACCTTTGTCTTCTGTTATTGATATTTTCCCTCTATATTTTTTTCTATCAACCTGAGATAAAAATAACTTATCTGAATCAGCTGGGTTCACAATTCAATCTCAAAAGCTTCATTTAAATATAGCTTCATTTATTAATTTTGAAATTTAGTTATATTAGCTCTTGCCATGTCAATGTTAAAGTCCTCGAATATACATGAAAAATCACATTCTTCTACGGTGTTTAAAAATTAATAACGGTGAGAGTCCAATTTTAAACTACCCACATCATAGAATTACTCAGTAAATTGCATGGATTTCTAAGTTCAGGCATCATTAGTACTTTTAGACTCCCTTGAACTTATAACACTTATATTCTGTCAATATCATCATATTAAAACTCTGTATTACAAAACTAATTTTATAAACCAATTTCTCATTGCTAGGCAGACTCTAGACTGGATAATATTCTTCTGTTAAGCCATTGAGATAAGGAGTTTCTTCTGGCTGAATTTTTATTGAGAAAGTTAATTTTGTTTGAAATGTCCATTTCAATCTTCGGAATACTGATGTAAGCTCCTGTATTGTGTGTTTTGAGTTTAATTTTTATACTGTGCTTCCAAATCTAATTTTTATGAGAATCATTGTTTTAGGTCATCTTCTGTTAAGACAATTTAGCAATAGTTAGCTTATATCTAATATGCCCATCAAACTGTTATAGACAGAGTGTGATAAATCTGTTGCTATATGAGAACATTTGAGCAAAACAGGCTTATTATACCTATTGACTTGCAGGAAAGTGTCAATGAAGTAAGCTTTGTTGTGCAAATAGTGTGAATTCTCATGCAGTTTACAGAAGTCACCTTACAGGTGAACAAATTACACTATTTAATAAAGGCAGGCTCTATAATTTTGGTCTTCTCTTCCCAACAGGAAAAAAAAGTTTTCTTTTATTTTGCATCTCCAGTACTAGCACAGTTGTGTGGTTTTTTTTTTTTTTTTTTACTTATTATTTTTTATTATTATACTTTAAGTTCTAGGGTACATGTGCATAACGTGCAGGTTTGTTACATATGTACGCTTGTGCCATGTTGCTGTGCTGCACCCATCAACTCGTCAGCACCCATCAACTCGTCATTTACATCAGGTATAATTCCCAATGCAATCCCTCCCCCCTCCCCCCTCCCCATGATAGGCCCTGGTGTGTGATGTTCCCCTTCCCGAGTCCAAGTGATCTCATTGTTCAGTTCCCACCTATGAGTGAGAACATGCGGTGTTTGGTTTTCTGTTCTTGTGATAGTTTGCTAAGAATGATGGTTTCCAGCTGCATCCATGTCCCTACAAAGGACACAAACTCATCCTTTTTTATGGCTGCATAGTATTCCATGGTGTATATGTGCCACATTTTCTTAATCCAGTCTGTCGCTGATGGACATTTGGGTTGATTCCAAGTCTTTGCTATTATAGCACAGTTCTTAAGCACACCTTAAGTACTTAACCAGAAGGAAGGAAGGGAGGAAGGGAGGAAGGGAGGGAGGAAGGGAGGGAGGAAGGGAGGGAGGAAGGGAGGGAGGAAGAGAGGGAGGGAGAGAAGGAGGGAGGGAGGGAGAAGAGGGAGGGAGAAGAGGGAGGGAGGAAGAGGGGGAGGAAGAGAGGGAGGAAGAGAGGGAACAAGAGAGAGAGGAAGAGAGGGAGGAAGGGACACTTTGAAGTCTGTAAATGTTGTGCACATACAAGAGCATCATGTTATCATTATTGTTTTAATCAGTACCCAGGAAAGTGGCTGATCTCCTTATGAAAGGATTAGTTGTTCTTAGAGCATGTCCTCCTTGTGGTCACATCTCTTGCTTTCTTCGTAGTACTGTTCCCCTGTTAAGGCTTGACAATTCCTAAACCAAAACAAATCCATCTTCTTAAGTACAAAGAACAATTGTTGCTAACCTAGGACTGGTTGACAAGAGAATATAAAGCTTCTCCATTTGACAAAAGAAAAAAAAAAAAGTAGCCTGTGTTTTCTTTCAAATTTCACACTCACTCAGACTTGCAGATTCCCCTAAAGAAAGGATGAATAGGCCAATAGGCCATCCAGATCAATGTCACAAAGCAAAAACTACTCAAAATAAACACCACTGCTTTGTTTTCATACAGATTTATATTGCTTTTTTATCCTCTCACAATGCCCTTTTCTGTAGCTAGAAAGTATCTTTAAATTACATTTTAAAAACAAGACTGCTCTGTGAAAATCTGTCAAGATGTATTTTTTTACTAGTTATGAATGTCTAGTTTTATTAAAAATAACAAAACAGTAACATTGCTGACACATACAAAGAAGTTCTATTCAAGGACTTGCAAGGGAAGCATACAACCTGATAAAATGTGTATATGTGGGAGTGAATGAGAGAAAAAGAGACAGAGGGAGAAACAAGAGGGAGAGACAGAGGAAGAGGGCACGCACATACTTGTGAATATGGCGAATGTCTGAAAATGTGCGATATATCCCACCTTGGGCAGAGCATATATCAGATTTAATTCTAGCTATGTTTTGAAAGGAATAGTGAAAACTGGGATATGTACAGAGTAGAGTGTGATAAATCTGACTGTTGCTATATGAGAACATTTGAGCAAAACAGGCTTATTAAAACTGCATCCCAGAGAATCCAGGAATAAAACACATGGGAATTTCCTTTAAATATTTGAAGTTCTCGCATTTGGAGATGCAGAAGCACATTTTGCATGCCTCTTGATGACAAAGCTAGGACCAATGCACTCAACATAAAAATCCGAATACCATGTGGCATATTCAGTTCCCAGCCACTTAGGGAAGAAATTCAAGAGTTTGGTTTAGGAAATGTAATCCTGAAATACCGTGTAGACATCCAAGTGGAGATATCAATCAGATATTTGATGCTCTGAAAAGAAGACAGAGATTTTGGTATAATTCTGAAGGATATTTGAAATCTTAGGTTTAGATTAAATCACCCAGCAAATCAATTCAATTAAGAAAAGGCGTCCATGGACTAAGCCCTGCGCTATTCTAACATGTCCAGAAGATAACCCAGAAAAAAAGTGTCTTAATTTGGTTCCCCAGCAGTAGACCCTGAGGCAAGGATATGAGTACAAATATTTTATTTTGGAGGTGGTTCCTGGAAACCCTGGTAGGAGAGTCAGAACTAGAGACAGGAAAGGGAAAACAGCCAATCGAGGCTACAATCAGAGCTGAATTTCACTGCAGAACTCTCTAAACCAATGTACAATGCATGCTTCAAAGTGATCCTTCCAAAGAGAAAGGATACCAATTGCCATCAGTCTTTAGTTGGAACCTGCTCCCAGGAGACACTAATTCTTTGGTACTTTGAGATTCTTTTTTTTTTTTTTTTGTAGATCTAGTGTACTTGAATGGCCAGAAGCAGTTCAAATGTGCATAGTTGAAAATTGGTTTGAACACTTTGAACTGATGATGCCTGAAGAAGTATGGACAGGGCAGTAGCCTCTTTCACAAGACGGAATGGTCAAAAAAGATGGGGGAAAAGAACAGAAAAAATAACTTCCTGGAAGCCCAGTGAATTAAAGGTTAATAATGCAAAATGCCTTATGCTTTATGCCTAATGCCTTATGCTTGATATTAGGGATGTGCCCTCTACTTGTCCTTTCAGCAATGATATTCTGTTATATTAATAAGCAGAATTTAAAAAAAAAAAAAAAACACTGGTATCAAGCCCCAAAATAACATTCTCCTTCCACTTTTAAACCAAGTTTTGTATAATAGGAGATAGGTGGCTTATAAAGAAAAATTGAACAATATGATAATTAAAGGAGTGGTGCCGAGTGCATGAGCATTTATAACCTTGTGGCAAACAGAAAACCTCATTTTTGGAGGACATCATGGTGGATATAGTGTTTGTATAAAAGGTAGTGGCTGAGCAATCATCAGTAATGTTTAAGTACATTATACATTTTATAAAATCAAGGGAACATGCTTATTGGTTTCTATATCCAGCTTGGATTTCATAAGAACTTAATGACTTCCAAAATAAAACTCCCCAATTTGAAAGTTCCAAAGTCCCATAAATTATGTTCTCTTACACATTTTACATATTTCTTTTAAAAATATTTTCTTCATTTATGAAAAATAATTGTTTCTGTTTTAATTCTTAAGTATGTGCAAAAGAACCAGAGGAAAACATTTATCTGTAGGAAAATAAGTAAATGAGATTTGTTATTTGGTTTACCTTCATGTGAAAAGGTAACCTGTTGTGACTTTTCCATCAGGACAAAGAAGATACCAAAGAGATTCGCTGCGCAATTTATGGCCTTTAGCATAACTAGCAGCAAACATCCTAAAGCACTCCTTCTTAGGCAAATCCTAAAAACATATTCAGCATCTGATCACCACCATTCTGTGAGTAAAGGACACTACTTTGAAATAACTCTACTGAAACTTGAATTTGCACATTTATTTTGAAGAAATTTGTCAAGAAAAATAATCATAGCTGATGTTTTGTGGACTTGACAGTATTTCCTCAGTTGTTTGCCTTTAAGAATCATTTAAAGGACCAAGGGGAGAAGGAAAATTGAAAAGTAAATTAAATGTCACAAGTGAAGAGCTGTCACCTTAGATTTAATAATGTCATCACTGAAAGTTAAATACCAGGTAATTATGAATATGAAGATGTACAAGAAATCTACTGAATAATTACAGAAACATAACCAGGATTCTCAGAGCTGAGAAGAAATTTGACTTCACCCGAAGAACTTTCTTATTCACAAAAAAGTCTTGATTTACTGATTTTTAAAAATAATTTCAACTTTTACTTTAAATTCAAGGGGCACATGTGTACCTGCAGAGCTGCCTAAAGGACCAGGACTATATACACAGCTTCTCCTTACCAGTCCAACAAATCTAGGTAATGAGAAGTTCCTGAGGTCGTAAGGATGGGATTTGGTTCAATTTTACTCAAATGCAATCGATTTTATTTTTTTCCTATGCTTTTAGTCCTTTACAGTGGATGTGGCTCAGTGTCGATGGTGTGATACCTTGCAAACTGGTTCCCTCTGCAGGCAAACACGTTATGATTATCTCACGTTGCACAGGGATAATAATTGTCACAGTGTTCGCAGGGATCATTCAAAAATGCACAAAAATGCACAGCATAGAGACTCATTCTTCAACTTCACTCTCCCATACCTATTCTAATATACATCATCGGAATGATGACATGCAGGACCATATTTCATCAGCACATGTCTTTCTCTTGATGTATTGGGTTTCATACCACCGCTTTTAAAGCAACACAAAATTCCTGGTAAGTGCAAACTCATAAATAATATTACAATTAAAAATAAAAGATTACTTAGAAGGTAGCAGCATATTTACATGTGACTTTCAAATGATAGATGTGTGGCATTTTTCAAATCTCAGAAAGATCTATTATGTGGACTGTGAGGGAATTGGAGAGATGACGGTTTTTCATACTTTCTATACTCTCTTAATCCTTTCATAGATAAATATACAGAGATAAACTTACATTCAGATTTTAGGAGCATTAAGAACAGATATGGATATTTATTTTTTGAGATCATAAATACGGTTCTCAGGTTGTTAACCTTCCCAAAGTGTCTTTCTTTTTATTGTCAGTTCCCACTTCTCTATCTTCCTCATTTTTCTTCTCATTAGTCATCTGGACAAGAATAAATGGAAGTGTAAGAAATAGGGCAGGGGGAAGTGCGGAACAGCAGTTCTCTCTCAAGTCAATTCTAATGACCACTATTCCAAACTCTACTGAAGATGCCAAGCTAATACAGAATGACAATTCAAAAAGCTACAGGTACTTCATACAAATGGTCCAGGAACTAGCAGACCAGGGACCACCTAACTCATGGAAACCAGCGTGATCCCAGGCAGTAACTAGTTCTTTTTTCCAATTATTTAATAGATATGTTTTACAATATGTTTATTACAAAGATAGTCCATTTGTGTAATTTTTAAAAATCACAACATTTAAAAGAGTAGACATAAAAACTGAAGCTTCATCTCATCTTAAATCTCCAATTCCACTCCTCAGATGTAGCTACATTTAACACTTTCCTGTGTATTTGTTAGATTGGTACTGTCCAAACTGAAATGCCATCCAAGACATTTATGTAATTTAAAGTGTTTTAGTAGCAGTATTTTAAAATTGAAAGAAACAGGTGAAATTTCCATTACTTTAGCTAACTCAGTATATTCAAAACATCATCACTGCAACTTGTAATTAAAATAATAACTTATTAATAAGGTATTTTACGTTGCTTTAATACTAAGCCTTGTAAATCCACTGGATTCTTTGTGCTACAACGTACCGCAGTTCAGACTAGCCACATTTCAAGGACTTAAGAATCACATGTGGTTATTGGTTACTGTATTACATAATACAGTTCTAGATATGTGCTTGATTTTTTACACATATGGGAATAAACTTTACACATTGTTCTGTGCTCTGCTTTAACAAGGTATTATAAAAATTTCAATATTAGCAAATGAAGGTATGTCTCATTGTTTATTAACGACTGCATTTTGTATGCTGTCTTTTGCTATGATTATTCCTTAAAATATGTTATTTCTCACATGTGTGAGAGTACAGATTAATGTGAATTTCTTGGTCTAAGAGTACATGCATTTTAAATTTTGATATTTGATATTAAATTGCCTTCCAAAGTTATTGGAAAGATTTCTGTTCTACCCTGTATTTTCAAACTTTTAAATCTCAGCCAACTGGATAACATAAAATACGATATTTTGTATCTCCCTGATGTCCAATTATTTTAATTGATTTATAAGTACTTTATTTTAATATTAGCAAAATTTGCCTTTTCTCTGTCAAACATGTTATAATATTTCCACCAGTTCGTGGTAGGTCTTTTGACATTGTATACCATATTATTTTGTTGAACAGGTGGTTTAAATTTTTATTTAGGCACATTTATCACCCTTTCCTCTATTGTTTCTGTATTTCTTACCCACTCTATGGAAAAAATAACTGTTTTCTTGTACCACTGCTTTTGTTCTACTTCTATTATCATCTTTGGGATATTTAATTATTATCTTTTGAATACTTAGTTATTATCTTTGGACTTCAGAGCGAGATAATTAAATTAACCATAATTTTTCCTTCATGATATACTTTCATTCTCATGTATGGATGACTTATATTTAGTTATTCAGTTTCAATAATGCAGAAATCATCAAAACTCACAAGTCAAAACATTCACAATAAGTAACAATTTACCATATGATTCCTTGTATCCCATGCTCCTTGCTCCCCAACACCATCAGAAATAACTATTATCCTGAATTCTGGGTTCATCACCTCTTTGCCTATAATATCCTTAAAAATTATTTATTGTAATATTTGCATTTATTTTGACTAACAAGTAAAAACTGCTTATATTTATGCTGTACATCATTCTGCTTTGTTATATTTATACAGTGCGGAATGATTAAATCGGTAATGAACATATCCCTCACCCCATCTACTTATCTTTTGTATATATGTGGTGAAGACAATAAGGCTTATTCTCTTAGCAATTTTCAAGTATATGGCATATGATTATGAACAGTAGTCATCATGATATACAGTAGAGTTTTGGCATTTATTCCTCTTGCCTGAGATTTTGTATACTTTGACCAACATCTCTTCTCTCCTCTCTACTTCTAAAAGATCAACTTTTCTACCTTTTGCATGTTAGTGAGATTATGTGGTTTATGTCTTTCTGTGCCTGGCTTATCTCACTTAACATAATGTACTCCAGGTTCATCCATGTTGTCACAAATGGCAAAATATCCTTTTTATGGCTGAAAAGTGTTCCACGGTGTATACATGCCATTTTCCTGATTCACTCATCTACTGATGAACACAGGTTGATTTCGTATCTTGGCCATTGTGAATAGTGCTGCAATGAAACTGGGAGTGCAAATCTCTCTTCAGCATACAAATTTCATATTTATTGGGTATATACCCAGTAGAGAGATTGGTGAATCATATAGTAATTTTATTCTTAATTTTTAAAGAATCTCAGTACTGTGTTTCATAATGACTGTACTAATTTACATTCCTGCCCATAGTTTACAAGGGTTCCCTTTTCTCTACTTTGCCAATACTTATCTTCCATCTTTTTGTTAATAGCCATTCCAACAGGAGTGAGATGAGATCTCCTTGTGGTTTTAATTTGTATTTCCCTGATGATTAGGAATGTTGAGCTTCTTCAAATATACCTGTTGGCCATTTGTATGTCTCTTTTTGAAAAAAAAAAAAAGTCTATTCAGGTTGTCATTTTTAATCCAGTTGTCTTTTTTTACTGTTAAATTCCTTATGTATTTTGAATATTAACCTCTTATCAGATTTATAATTTGCAATTTTTTTTACATTCTGCAGTCTGCCTCTTCAGTCTGTTAATGGTTTCCTTTTCTGTACAGACACTTCTTATTTTGATGTAATCCCATTTGCCCATGTTTGTTTTTGTTGTCTGTGCTTTTGGAGTCATATCCAAAAAAATCATTACCCAGAAAAAATGCCATTAAATTTTTCCTCTATGTTTTCCTCTAGTGGCTTTATACTTTCAGATCTTACATTTAAAACTTTAATCTATTTTGAGTAGATTTTTATATATGGTGTGAGACAAGGGTCCAATTTCATTCTTCTGCATATGGATATCCAATTTTCCTAGCACCATTTATTGAAAAGACTGGCCTTTCCCCCTTGTGTTCTTGGCATCTTTGTCAAAAAAAAAAAAAAATTGACCTTAGATGTGTGGATTTGCTTCTGGGCTCTCTGTTGTCTTCCATTGGTCTATGTGTCTGTTTTTATGTTGGGAGTATACTGTTTACATAACTATAGTTCTGTAGCAGGTTTTCATATTACTTACTGTGATGCTTTCAACTTTGTTTTTGGTTTTTGTTTGTTTGGTTGGTTTTGTTTTGTTTGCCCAAGATTGCTTTGGCTATTTGGTATCTTTTGTGGCTTCATATGATTTTTAAGATTTTTTTCTATCACTGTGGAAAATATCAGTGGAATTTTGACTAGGGTTTCATTAAATCTGTAGACAGTTTGGGTTAGCATAGACATTTTAACAATATTAATTCTTCCAATTCATGAAGACATGATATCTTTCTATTTGTGTCTTCTTCAATTGCTCTCATCAATGCTTTTCAGTTTTCAGTATACAGATATTTCACCCCATTGGTTATAAATTATTCCTAATTTTTTGTAGCTATGGTGAGTGGGATTATTTTCTTATTTTTTGAATAGTTTATTGTTAGTATATAGAAACACTGCTGATTCTTACATGTTTTCTATCCTGCAGCTTTACTCAATTTGTTTTCTAGCTCTAACAGGTTTTGAATGGAGTTTTTAGAGTTTTCTGTATATAAAGTCATATCATCTGCAAACAACTTGACTTATTTCTGATTTGGATGCCTTTTATTTCTTTCCCTTGCCTAAATACTCTAGCTTAAACTTCCAATACTATGTTTAATAGAAGTGGCAAAAGTGAGCAATCTTATCTTCTTCCTGGTCTTTAAGAAGAAGCTTTCAACCTTTTCCCAATTCAGTATGATGTTAGCTGTGGGCTTATTATTAGCTTTTATTATGTTAAGGTACGTTCCTTCTATACCTACATTTTTGAGAGATTTTTCATAAAATGATCCTGAATTTTGTTGAGTACCTGTTCTGTATTAAGTAAGATGATCATATGGTTTAGTTCTTCATTCTGCTCATCAGCTTCTTCTTATGCTTCTTTCATCTTGTTTGGACTGTATAGGATGCTGGTTCTCTTCTAGTAATTGTTTATCTTTTAATAGTAACTGTCTCTTTTCACAGAGTTATTTGCTAAAGAGTGTTCATGAAGGGTATGGAAATTAGGAGTGGGCAGGAGAGTGAGCTAAGACTTGGGTAGCTTCCATTCAGGTATACAGATCAGAACACGATCTCAACAACTCTCCCTGGTGTTCCACACCAAAGGCCTGACCCAGATCTGTGTTTTTACCCCTTAATGGTAAGAAGCACCAGATGTTACAGATGAGTGTGTGAATTAATTTTGTATTTATTTATTTATTTTTGCCTTGAACTATGATCAGCAGCTAGGAATCTGATTGCCACCCAACACGGCTCCTTTTCCAAGACACACTAACAGACTGTAGAGGATATGCTTCTGGCGTATCTTCTGTATGCCTCTCTCTCTCACCACTCTGCAACATGGACCCAGGGTAAGGAATTCTCCCATGGCTTTCCCACATACCCCTCCTTACCATTTCAAGTTGATGATCATTTTAAAGTCCTTACCATTTTTAGACTATATTTGATAAATTTGTTTTCACAGTTTGAAACTTAGCATTAAGGAAGCATAAGGAAGTTTCAATGAAGATGGTGCTTTTTTTCTCTGTTCATTGTTTTTCTGTGTGATTAAAAAGAAAGCCTTTATTTTGCTATCTTCAACCAGATAAACTTATTTAACAAATATTTACTGAGTAACCACTGTGCAAAACTCCATGCAAGTCACTGGAAACACCATAGGCAAATGTGAATCTTCTGCTTGAGAGACATTAAAGACATAAAAATTATATGACTACACAATTACCAAGGTTAATGACTGCTGTGATGAAAAATTTTGGGGCACTCGTGGAGATTAAATAGGAATCTAACTTAATCTGAGTATGATGAAAGGCATCCTTCAGGAAGTGATATTTAAGCTGAGTCATGGGAATGAGTAGGACCTGGGTACACTGGCGGGTAAAAGAGGTTCACAGAAAAGGGACAACATATGCACATGTCCTGAGGCAGGAAGGAGGTTGGAGTGTCTGAGGACCAGAAAGGGCAATGTGACCTTCAATAGAAAAATGTTATAAATTTGAGTGCAGGCTTTTAAAGAAGTTTAGACTGTATCCTTTAAGAAAAAAAAAGGTGGGGGGAAGTGGGTTTGGGGGAAATGGGGAAATGGGGATAGGAAGTAAATTTTTAAAAAGTCATCCTGGCTTCTGTGTGGAGAATTGCTGGAGAAAGTCTGGAGACACGTGACCACCAGCTCAGAAGCTACTGGAGTAAAGAGTATCTTCAATAACAGTGGTGACATTGGACATAAACAGAAGGTGGATTTGAGATAATTTGGAGATAGTATCTCATCACTTCCCACGCCTTAAATTCTACAGTCCAGACATAATTAACTACTCACAGTATTTGCTAACAGAATATGCTGGTTCACACATACCACCATGAGCACACTACTCCATCCACCTAGTGAAGATTTACTCATCTCTCAAATCTGAACTCCAGTGTTAATTCCTGCCACAGGTAAAATAACCATCATCATCCTTTGTGTTCCTACTATGTCTGATGCATATTTTATAACAGCACCTATTTCAGATAAAAGTGCAAATGTTTATGTGGTTTCTTTCCTACCCTTTCTTGTCTGTAAGTTACTTATAGATAGATCTGTGTTTCTTACATTGTATTATTTCTCCAAGCTCTGGCAATATGCCCTGCACATACCAATAATAATGACTTATGGTTTGCCTACAACATTAACCCCCATTTTTTTTCCTGTCTAATAAAATAAAATCCTTAAAGAAGCCCTCACAAAATTCCTTCTCTAGGTATCTTAGGTCCTGAGACTACAGAGAATCTTCTAAAACTTCTTGCTATATCTTCTTTTGCTATATATTTCCCCTGAAATGGGAAGTTGGAAGTACCATGTTTCAATGGGCACCATGTTAATATCAATTTCTGATACAGTGGACCTGGTGCTAGACAGAGGCATAATCTTGGAAACTTCTCTCCAACTTCAGTAACACACCACAACAAGTGAGAACTCTTCATCAGAGCATCCCAAGGGGCTTTGTTTCCACTTTGCCTAGAAGGAAAGCCCATAGAGGAGAGACATCAGCCCTATCTCTGACTCTTAGCTCTTCAACTTTTCTTTTTCTTGCAGCATACCACGCTTCCTAAAGGTAAACCACAGCACGATCCAGTGTCTGTGGCAATCACCTAAGACCACCCTTTCACCTTCTTTTTCCCCACTTTCTCTCACTCTAAACCCATCTTCCTCTGACCTTTAGACTTAGTACACACCTCCCGTGTTTGAGCTTTGGCCTTCCTTCAGAGAATGAAACTCGGTATGCCGAGTTCTTCATGCCCCCACCAGTCTTGGACTAGAGTTCTCACTTCAACTCTATTCTTATAAAACCAAAATCCTAAAATTAAACACTCCAAATTTAGTAGTGGCAAAATGTTTTATCTACTAAAGACTCCATCTTCATGATAATATTATCCAGAGATACATTCAAAATAGACTCAACTTGGAGAGAGAAGATTCAGACAACCCAACTGTAGAGGAAGGTGGTACCATTACCTTGCTTTTTCTGAGCTCCTTAAATGACGGATCTTCTATCTAACCTATTACTCCTCTCTCTGACCAAGTGTAGTTTGGATTTGCCGTTCTTTTCCTCCAGAATATAACTAAATAGGAATAATGCAGAGTTCTTGTGTCTAATGGTAAAGGAGAAGCTAATAAAAGGTTAACCATAAATATTTGACTGCTCAGAGTTCTATAAATATCTAATTGTAAGTAATTTCCTTCCACCATGGATATAACTTGAAACAGAATCAAGAGGATTGATGAGCCTCTGGGGTTGATGAGCAGACCAAGCCGAAACTGTCGCTGTGAATGTTATTAAGGAGATGAAGTGCACGTGAGTGCAGTTCCACTGGGAAGCAGAGCTGTCCTCCCATGTAGTTTACTGCCAGATAGACAGCCTGGCCATCATTATCCCCAAACAACAACAACAATGAATATGGACATGGCAGATTTTAAGGACATCATCTCTACAGAACAAAATGAAAAAGGAGAAGACAAAAGACAAGGCCAACCCAATAATACTTTAAAAATATACTAATAACTTCCCAGAGCTCTTCTAGTTGTGGTTTGCAAATAAATATAAGCTATGTAAGATAAAAACTATTAACTTTACTTAAAATGTGAGAAGATGGCCCATAGAGGCTGAATGTAATAGCTAAAAATATCTGAATAAGAAATCAGAATATTTGAAACTGAGATTCCAGAAGTCTTGAGCTGAAGCTTTTTCAAGATGACTTCCACGCACAGATGAAAAAAGGGACATAGATCCCTTGCCATGGATGTCTCCAGCACACATTCCCCTTTCCACGAAGAGTTGGAAATTTCCTTTTCATGCAGGTAGTTTATTTCCAAGACAAAAGATATAGATGTGTCTTACTTGCTCTAGGGCAGCTCAGAGGAAGTTCTACAGCTGCACTATCTGTTATGGTGCCACTAGCCACACATGGCTATTAAGCACTTGAAATGTGGATGGTCCAAATCAAACTGTGCTAGAGGTGAAATACACACTGGATTTCAAAGACTTACTATAAGAAAAAGAATGTAAAACATCTCCTTAATAATACTTTATGTTGATTACATGTTGAAAATTTTTAGACAAATCAGGTCAAAAAAAGTATTAATTTTACCTGTTCCTCTCATATATATATACACACGTATATATACACATATATATACACACAAATATATATACATATATGTACACATATATACGTATATATACGGGTGTATATATGTACACACACACACACATATATATATACACACACACACACGTATATATATCCTTTTTAGAGAGAGGGGAAAAAAAAATGATACCCTGCTCTGTCACCTAGGCTGGAGTGCAGTGGTATGATCACAGCTCTTTGCAGTCTCAAAGTCCTGGGCTAAAACCACCCTCCTGCCTTAGCTTCCAAGTAGCTGGGACTACAGGTACATATTGCCATACTCTGCTAATCTTTTTAAATTTTTTGTAGAAATGGAGTCTCGCCATGTTGCCTAAGCTAGCCTTGAACTCCTAGCCTGAAGCAATCCTCTGAAAGGATCCTCACTGGCCTCCTCGGCCTCTTAAAACACTGTGATTATAGGTGTAAATCACCATACCTGGCCCTCTAATTTTTTAATGTTGTTAGAAAATTTAAAATTACATATATAGGCTTATGAGATATTTTTATCAGACAACATTGCTCTGCAGGATTCTTGGGATAGGTGGAGCTATCATTAGTGTAAATCAAGAAGAAACAAAATTATGGAGATATAATTGTTGATGTGGTCTACAAATTGGCTGTCTAGTGCTACTCTTAGTGTGATCCACAGGATGACATGAGCCTGCAGACTGCCAATGGTCCCTCAAAAACAACTAAATTGAAGGTACATCTTTAGAAACTTTTGTAAATTTGACAGAGTAATTCTACATCTGTTGCATCTAATATCTTTTTTTTTTAAGATGGGTTTCTATTTTGCATGTCTTTGTGTCCTTTTACTTCATTTCTATTAATTCACTCTTATATTTTATAAAATTATCAGTTTGCAGTATTGGAAATAGGATCTTTACCACAGACTGTTTGAAAAGCATTGGGATATACAATTTTGGTGACTCGAAAGTTTAGTTTTGATATTCATGGGAACAGATTTGTCAATTTCAAATACACTTAGTGAAAGCCAGTATTTAATGGAGAAAAAAAATGTATTCAAATTTCATATACCTAGCTCAAGGGTTGCTCTATCTAAATATCTTTAAATGCACAGACATGTTAATTATAAAGAAAACTAGCCTCTTATCTCTATAGAAATGAGTTCCTTGTTTTGGATGAAAGCAAAGAAATCTTCAACTCTTCTAAGCAGTATTCATTTTGTTTTGTTTTCATATTTTGGCATAGTAGCAGTTATTTGCTAATGAACTGCCAGACTGGGTTGCACTTAACTTCCATGTCTTTTTTTTTTTCTGATTCTATAGAAATGTTTCATTTTCTGCAAAATATAGAAATTAGAAAAATTTATATCTGGCCAGCTTGAAAATTACATAATTTGGAAAAGTTCAAGTTTATTTGAGGAGCTTGGTAGAAGTCTTCATGACAACCTGGCCTCTCACTACCCTGAATCTGGGTAAATTGGCCATATGACATATTTCAATCTGGAAATGTGAGGGAAAAAAAAATAGTAAATGCTATTTCATAATAATCAGAAAAAAAAAGACATGGAAGTTAAGTGCAACCCAGTCTGGCAGTTCATTAGCAAATAACTGCCACTATGCCAAAGTATGAAAACAAAACAAAATGAATACTGCTTAGAAGAGTTGAAGATTTCTTTGCTTTCATCCAAAACAAGAAACTCAAACATGTCAACAGTAATGCCTGTCTAAATGCATCAGAAAGCCAGGCAATTCCCACTGTACCCACTCTGACAGCAGGGCGTTCAGAAATACTTCCCCAATATCACAGGAGCTCTTCAATCCTTGATTTCATAAGATGTTCCCACATACAAGAGACCAAGAAACAGACACATCCACAACAAAACAACTGAGACATTTTTAAGAGAAGGGTATGTTTTTCTTATATCTAACACTCTCCGATTTAACAATTCACTTAGCTTCCTTTCTCCAAGTTCCATAAAAGAGGCCACAAATGGCCTCTTGATAAAGTCTCCTTTCTCAGAGGTTTTAAAGGCACTTTATGCTGGATATCGTAACAGTTCATCTGACTTTCCTCCATTCCACTGACTTATTTAATTTGTTCAGAGATGTAAGACAATTCAGGGACTTGAGAGAGCTGGGGAAAATGGGGGAGAATGTTAAAACAAAAAATGAAAGAAATGTATTCCAGATGTCAGTTCTTGGCAGCAGACACACTACCTTGCTCATAGCACTTAGAACAATGCTTGGCAACTAGAAAATGCTCCATAAATATTTTGACTGACTCCAGGTGGAGAAATGTTAATTAAGCATTAATCATCTACCATAAGCCCACACTGAGCATTTTATTCTTCAAGATAATCCTGTAATACTGGTATTTTATGATAAAGAGATTCAAACTAAGATAGTTACATAAGAAATTCAGTAACCACCTTCCCCTCCACATGCATATACTCTCCAACCCATAGCAAACAGCTCAGATGCACCTGCTATGCCGCCTACTATTTACTAAGTGTTCCCCCATGAGTTCCCTTCTTACTCTGACTCCAGGTGAGTGTTACAGCTGCTCTGAAAATTAACATAAGTCTCTTAAACTGTAAGGTATGGTTTCTCTGTGACTTTGGCTTTGCTTCTATAAAAGTAATGTCATAAGTTAAATCCTGAAAAACTCACTTCACATGCATTTGAGGTGCTTTCTGATCAACAGCTTCCCAAGATCATTTACTTGATTTGTTTTCCTACAGCCACCTTGCTGGGCAGAAACGGCCTGAACTTTGTCTTTCACATCTAGAAAAGAAAAGCTGAGGGTTTATACCTAAAAAAATATGAGTAAACTATCTGCATGGGACTGACTTTATGCATATGGAGATTAGGCTGCCATCAGCAAGAAGGATCCTTCCTTCTACAATGTAATGTTTCTACTCTTAGCTGAAATCTAAGTTCTTGACAAAGATAACAAAAACGTATTTTCTACTCAAAGTTGTCTTCTGCAATTACAAGAAGGCAGCGTGCTCAAAGGCTACAAGCCTTGCAGTCAGGCAGACTTAAGCTGTATCACAACTTTATAATTTAATTACTGTGTGACTTAAAGCAAATATTTCAAAAGTATAATCAGGAAAATCGAAACCAGTTCTAAGCCTTTCAAGTAGGAAGGAATTGTGTTACAAAATTCCTGAATGAGTTAGAGTAGAAGAGAGGACAAAGGAAGGTGGTGCTATCTGGAACTCAGGAAGAGTAGGAAGCCTGCCGTCATTGCCCAGTCACACACTCTGTGCCACCACAAGCTGATGCTGAAACCCCCCAAGCCAAGCTTCCACCAAGGGGTGTCCTCCACTTCTCCACTGCTTCAGGTACCCACACTTCCTGCTTCTATCACTATCACTTTTGTAGTAATCTGCACCATTCCAAAGCCAAAAGAGTAACTTCTACCTTCTTTCTGCCTTCCAATCTAATCCCAAGTAAGAGTCTCATATCAAAGGAAACAAAACAAAAACTCTGCTGGAAAATGTAGTTTCTAGGCTTCCAGCCTCTGCCATATATGGAAAAGCAACACAAATAGCAGTTACAACAAGTCGTATAATCTATGGGCCCCAGCTTTCTCCTCTATAAGGTAAAAATAATGCCCTTATGCAATATTCATTTCAATAAGTGCCTACTGTATGTAAGTTACTATTTGCTAGGTATTGATCTAGGAACAGGATATAAAGTTGGTTTTAACTACAATGTTTTTTTGTATATGCTTAAGCAAAATATTTAACCAGATAATTGTAATAACAGTTTAATGCCCACTCTATATACAATTTTTTTTTTTTTTTTTTTTGAGATGAAGTTTCATTCTGTCTCCCAGGCTGGGTTGCAGTGGTGCAATCTCGGCTCACTACAAGCTCCACCTCCCATGTTCACGCCATTCTCCTGCCTCAGCCTCCCGAAGTAGCTAGGACTATAGGCACCCAGCACAAAGCCTAGCTAATTTTTGTATTTTTAGTAGAGATGGGGTTTCACCATGTTAGCCATGATAGTCTTGATCTCCTGACCTCATGATCCACCTGCCTCAGCCTCCCAAAGTGCTGGGATAACAGGCATGAGACACTGTGCCCAGCCCACAAGAATATTTTTAATATCACACCAAAGGTGGGGGGTCTAACTTATTCTAGGAGGAATGGAAGAGGTTCCTAAAGGAGGTAATACCCATTTGTAGCAGAAGATTGGGGGTGGGGAAAAGCCATCATTTCAGGAAGAAATGAAAACAAGTACAAGAGAATGGATATAAAAACAGCAAGAAGTGTAGTTTTAAGTTGCTGAAGAATAAAACTCAAAGAAGGAAATGAGAAGAGACAGATAAGCAAAGGCTGGATCAGCAAAGGCCTTTGTGTTCTGTTAAAAAAAAAAAAAAGGTGGGGGGCACCCAAGATGGCCAAATAGGAGCAGTTCCAGCCTCCAAGTCCCAACGTGAGCGACACAGAAGATGGGTGATTTCTGCATTTTCTTTTTTTTTTTTTTTTTTCCGAGATGGAGTCTCGCTCTGTTGCCCAGGCTGAAGTGCAGTGGCCGGATCTCAGCTCACTGCAAGCTCCACCTCCCGGGTTCACGCCATTCTCCTGCCTCAGCCTCCCAAGTAGCTGGGACTACAGGCACCCACCACCTCACCCGGCTAGTTTTTGTATTTTTTTTTTTTTTAGTAGAGACGGGGTTTCACCATGTTAGCCAGGATGGTCTCGATCTCCTGACCTTGTGATCCGCCCATCTCGGCCTCCCAAAGTGCTGGGATTACAGGCTTGAGCCACCGCGCCCGGCCGATTTCTGCATTTTCAACTGAGGTACCAGGTTCATCTCACTGGGGCGTGTCGGACAGTGGGTGCTGGTCAGTGGGTGCAGCCCAACCAGAGAGAGCTGAAGCAGGGTTAGGCATCACCTCACCTGGGAAGTGCAAGGGGGAAGGGAATTCCTTTTCCTAGCCAAGGGAAACTGAGACACACAACACCTGGAAAATCGCGTAACTCCCACACTAATACTGTGCTTTATCAACGGTCTTAGCAAACGGCACACCAGGAGACTCTATCCCACGCCTGGCACAGAGGGTCCCACACCCACGGAGCCTCCCTCATTGCTAGCACAGCAGTCAGAGATCTAACTGCAAGGTGGCAGCCAGGCTGGGAGAGGGGAGTCAAGACCCATCAGTTTGCTGTATTCAGGAGACCCATCTCACACGCAGAGACATACATAGGCTCAAAATAAAGGGATGGAGGAAGATCTACCAAGCAAATGGAAAACAAAAAAAGGCAGGGGTTGCAATACTAGTCTCTGATAAAACAGACTTTAAACCATCAAAGATCAAAAGAGACAAAGAAGGCCATTACATAGTAGTAAAAGGATCAATTCAACAGGAAGAGCTAACTATCCTAAATATATATGCACCCAATACAGGAGCACCCAGATTCATAAAGCAAGTCCTTAGAGACTTACAAAGAGACTTAGACTCCCATACAAAAATAATGGGAGATTTAAACACCCCACTGTCCACATTGGACAGATCAATGAGACAGAAAGTTAACAAGGATATGTAGGAATTGAAATCAACTCTGCAACAAGCAGACCTAATAGACATCTACAGAACTCTCCACCCCAAATCAACAGAATATACATTCTTCTCAGCACCACATCACACTTATTCCAAAATTGACCACATAATTGGAAGTAAAGCACTCCTCAGCAAATGTACAAGAACAGAAATTATAACAAACTGTCTCTCAGACCACAGTGCAATCAAACTACAACTCACGACTAAGAAACTCAATCAAAACCACTCGACTACATGGAAACTGAACAACCTGCTTCTGATGACTACTGGGTACATAATGAAATGATGGCAGAAATAAAGATGTTCTTTGAAACCAATGAGAACAAAGATACAACAAACCAGAATCTCTGGGATACACTTAAAGCAGTGTGTAGAGGGAAATTTATAGCACTAAATGCCCACAAGAGAAGGCAGGAAAGATCTAAAATTGACACCCTAACATCACAATTAAAAGAACTAGAGAAGCAAGAGCAAACGCATTCAAAAGCTAGCAGAAGGCAAGAAATAACTAAGATCAGAGCAGAACTGAAGGAGATAGAAACACAAAAAAACCTTCAAAAACTCAATGAATCCAGGAGCTGGTATTTTGAAAAGATCAACAAAATTGACAGACCGCTAGCAAGACTAATAAAGAAGAAAAGAGAGAAGAATCAAATAGACGCAATAAAAAATGATAAAGGGGATATCACCACCGACCCCACAGAAATACAAACTACCATTGGAGAATACTATAAACACCTCTACGCAAATAAACTAAAAGAAAAGGATAAAATCTAAAAGAAATGGATAAAATCTTGGACACTTACACTCTCCCAAGACTAAACCAGGAAGAAGTTGAATCCCTGAATAGACCAATAGTAGGCTCTGAAGTTGAGGCAATAATTAATAGCCTACCAAACAAAAAAAAAAGTACAGGACCAGATGGATTCACAGCCAAATTCTACCAGAGGTACAAGGAGGAGCTGGTACCATTCCTTCTGAAACTATTCCAATCAATAGAAAAAGAGGGAATCCTCCCTAACTCATTTTATGAGACCAACATCATCCTGATACCAAAACCTGGCAGAGACACAACAAAAAAAGAGAATTTTAGACCAATATCCCTGATGAACATCGATGCAAAAATCCTCAATAAAATACTGGCAAACCGGATCCAGCAGCACATCAAAAAGCTTATCCAACATGATCAAGTGGGCTTCATCCCTGGGATGCAAGGCTGGTTCAACATATGAAATCAATAAACGTAATCCAACATATAAACAGAACCAAAGACAAAAACCACATGATTATCTCAATAGATGCAGAAAAGGCCTTTGATAAAATCCAAAACCCTTTCATGCTAAAAACTCTCAATAAATTCGGTATTGATGGAATGTATCTCAAAATCATAAGAGCTATTTATGATAAACCCACAGCCAATATCATACTGAATGGTCAAAAACTGGAAGCATTCCCTTTGAAAACTGGCACAAGACAGGGATGCCCTCTCTCACCACTCCTATTCAACATAGGGTTGGAAGTTCTGGTTAGGGCAATCAGGCAAGAGAAAGAAATCAAGGGTATTCAACTAGGAGAATAAGAAGTCAAATTTTCCCTGTTTGCAGATGACATGAGTGTATATTTAGAAAACCCCATCGTCTCAGCCCAAAATCCCTTTAAGCTGATAAGCAACTTCAGCAAAGTCTCAGAATACAAAAACAATGTGCAAAAGTCACAAGCATTCTTATACAGCAGTAACAGACAAACAGAGAGCCAAATCATGAATGAACTTCCATTCACAATTGCTTTAAATAGAATAAAATACCTAGGAATCCAACTTACAAGGGATCTGAAGGACTTCTTCAAGGAAAACTACAAACCACTGATCAGTAAAATAAAAGAGGACACAAACAAATGAAAGAATATACAATGCTCACAGATAGGAAGAATCAATATCATGAAAATGGCCATACTGCCCAAGGTAATTTATAGATTCAATGTCATCCCCATTAAGCTACCAATGACTTTCTTCACAGAATTGGAAAAAACTGCTTTAAAGTTCACATGGAACCAAAAAAGAGCCTGCATTGCCAAGACAATCCTAAGCCAAAAGAACAAAGCTGGAGGCATCATGCTACCTGACTTCAAACTATACTACCAGGCTACGGTAACCAAAACAGCATGGTACTGCTACCAAAACAGAAATATAGAACAATGGAACAGAATAGAGCCCTCAGAAATAATACCACACATCTACAACCATCTGATCTTTGACAAACCTGACAGAAACAAGAAATGGGGAAAGGATTCCTTATTTAATAAATGGTGCTGGGAAAATTGGCTAGCCATAGTAGAAAGCTGAAACTGGGTCCTTTCTTTACTCCTTATACAAAAATTAATTCAAGATGGATTAGAGACTTAATTGTTAGACTTAAAGCCATAAAAACCCTAGAAGAAAGCCTAGGTAACACCATTCAGGACATAGGCATGGGCAAGGACTTCATGTCTAAAACACCAAAAGCAATGACAACAAAAGCCAAAATCGACAAATGGGATCTAATTAAACTACAGAGATTCTGCACAGCAAAAGAAACTACCATCAGAGTGAACAGACAACCTACAGAATGGGAGAAAATTTTTGCAATCTACTCATCTGATAAAGGGCTAATATCCAGAACCTACAAAGAACTCAAACAAATTTACAAGAAAAAAACAAACAATCCTATCAAAAAGTGGGCAAAGGATATGAACAGACACTTCTCAAAAGCGACATTCATACAGCCAACAGACATATGAAAAAATGCTCATCATCACTGGCCATCAGAGAAATGCAAATCAAAACCACAATGAGATACCATCTCATACCAGTTAGAATGGCGATCATTAAAAAATCAGGAAACAACAGGTGCTGGAGACGATGTGGAGAAATAGGAACACTTTTACACTGTTGCTGGGATTGTAAACTAGTTCAACCATTGTGGAAAACAATGTGGCGATTCCTCAAGGATCTAGAAGTAGAAGTACCATATGACCCAGCCATCCCATTACTGGGTATATACCCAAAGGATTATAAATCATGCTGCTATAAAGACACATGCACACGTATGTTTATTACGGCACTATTCACAATAGCAAAGACTTGGAATCAACCCAAATGTCCATCAGTGACAGACTGGATTAAGAAAATGTGGCACATATACACCATGGAATATTATGCAGCCATACAAAAGGATGAGTTTGTGTCCTTTTTAGGGACATGGATGCAGCTGGAAACCATTATTCTCAGCAAACTATCGCAAGAACAGAAAACCAAACACCGCATGTTCTCACTCATAGGTGGGAACTGAACAATGAGATCACTTGGACACAGGAAGGGGAACATCACACACTGAGTCCTGTTGTGGGGAGGGAGGAGGGGAGAGGCATAGCATTAGGAGATATACCTAACGTAAATGTCGAGTTAATGGGTGCAGCACACCAACATGGCACATGTATACATATGTAAGAAACCTGCACGTTGTGCACCTGTACCCTAGAACTTAAAGTATAATAATAGAAAGTTCATATATCAACCTGTAGGAAAAGGGGTGATATTTAGCACCTTAGTGCCCAGGTGTGGTGTGGTCAAATTTTTGCTATGTCTTGTGGCTATGAGAGGATGGACTTGAGCGGGAGAAAACACAAGCAGAGAAGCCAGTTAGGAAACATTCAATAGCTCCATAATGATTTAATGAAAAGCTGAACAAGATCAATGCCAAAAAAGAGAGAGCCCATCAGACACACTCTATTACTGGCATGAAAGCAATGCTGCAAGTTAAATATGGTGGAGCACCTTAGATTTACCAACCTCCTTTTGGGAGTAGAAGTATATGCATTTAGAAAGAATTATTTAATAAAACAACTGGAGTGAAAAGGAAGACTGCTCACATCTCAAGGGGTCATGCTTACTAAATGAGTGGAGGTTCAGTCAGGAGCAGGGCTTTCATTTTACTAGATGGGGACACAAACTTAGGGTAGGGCTAAATTACTCTGGACAATACAGGAGAGACTAATCCTACAGCTACCAGGAGTCCCTGCCTCTGTGGGGTTTTGTTTGTTTTACACAATGATCATCCTATTAATTAGATAATATTGGTCTGAAGCAGCCCAAATTATTAGACTGCCCTAGTTACTCGCATATTGCAGTCACGTCTAAATTATTGACAGCAGGAATACAGGCAAAGAGAAAGATTCTAGAAATGAGTTAAAATTGTCAGGACTTGATGATTGGTCATGTGAAAAATGCCAAAAATGAGAAATCAGAAATATGTATTAAACAACATAACTAATGGGCACTAGGCTGAATACCTGGGTAACAAAATAATCTGTAATCAAACCCCTATGACAGAAGTGTACCTATACAACAAACCTGCACATGTAACCCTGAACTTAAATAAAGGAGAAAAAAAAAAAGAGGATAGCCACAGTCTCTTATCCGAAATCCATATATTCAGAAGTGTTTCAGGATATGGAAAGTTTCAGGTTTAATACAAATAATATATATACACATATGCATACACACACACTTATATATATTATATATATACATACATATACATATATAATGTATGTATATACATATAATGTATTTCACAGCACAGGCAGGAGGGTCTACACCAGTTCCACACTCAAACATATTAACATTTCTTCAATGAAGTATTAGTATTCATATCAAGTGACATCAATAAAGAGGTAACTTCATTTCAGTCCAGTTCAGTTCTGCCTTAAAGGAACTGAAGCCAGGTCAGATTTCATTGCCAAATGGTTGGTGAGAACTTCTTAGTTTTCAGAGTTCTTTTAACTTCAGAACTGTGGAACTCCTATTTTTCTGGGGTAGAGATGACAGTGTTGGGTGCTGGGTGATTTAGGCAGGGTCACCCTCTGATTGTTCCTCTCTAGTGGTCTCTGAAAGTAGGGACCTTCTTGACTACCATGAACTGAAGCAGGAATACGGACACCCAGCCACATCCTCTGACTGTCATGGGTCCCAACAAGTCACTTGACCTCAGCCATAATTACTTATTAGAGTTTATGAATTTTTGATGATCTTAGTGTGTCACCTAGAAGTCAGGGAATAAAGTCTCTGAGAGATTATCAACATGAGGTGGTAAAAAATCTGTCAATATATGCCAGGTTGAGTAGCAAACTTAGCATAATGCATACTGCATGCTGGGTACCTTGAATCAGAAACAGCAGCAGATCCAGGCGGAATGAGACTCTGCCTATCTGCTGAGCCAGACACCGTCTCTTCCCATGACCAGACATCATTAACTCTGACAACAATTTTTAAAAAATAGCTCAGTGAGGTGGTCATTCAGAGTTTAGAGTAGAAAAAAGGGCCAGGCATGGTGGCTCACTCCTGTAAATCCCATCACTTTGGGAGACTGAGGCAGGTGGATCACGAGGCCAGCAGTTCAAGATTAGCCTGGCCAAGATGGTGAAACCCCTTCTCTACCAAAAATACAAAAAAAATTAGCTGGCTGTGGTGGCAGGCGCCTGTATTCCCAGCTACTTAGGAGGCTGAGTCAAGAGAATTGCTTGAACCTGGGTGGCAGAAGTTGCAGTGAGCCGAGATCATGCCACTACACCCCAGCCTGGGCGACAGAGTGAGACTCTGTTCCCCCTGCCCCCAAAAAATAAAGAAACGGAAAAAGAAAAAAGCATACGCAGGATATGAGTTGTGTGTTTGGAGGGAAGAGTGAGACAGTACCTATCCAAGAAATGACCCATGGAGATCGCAGATCTGAAAATGGCCAAGCATGACAGCAGAGAAATACAGAAGGTTATAACCATAAACAGCAGGGTGAGAGTGATCCATGGAGCCATAGGGACTAAAGTAATGTGTACCAGAACATAGAATCTGCAGAGCTGTTCAGTAAGGCCTGATCACCACACCCCACAGTCTTCTTGAGGGAAGGGAGAAAACTAGAATGAATAATGTCACTGCTTGAAGCAGCTAGGAGTGAGGGATATGATTATACTTAGAGGATTACTATACATTTTATATATTTGTACTCACTGCAAGAGTCATGTGAAACACACTGTTTATAGAAAACTTGCCGGTTTATAGCTATCTAAGTGGATAGTAGTGCTACCAACTAAAATCATTTTTCTTAAGTGGGGTTTTAGAAGAAGATGGTTAGTTCATTTGGGGTCATACTGAATTGAGATGTTTGTATATTATACAGGTAGAGATGTCTCATTAGCTATTAGATATACACATCTCAAGTTGGTAGGAGATATCGGTGCTGGAGATAGTGATTTAAGGGGTTGGTAGCAGAGAAAAAGAATGTTGAAATTACTTGTGGAGAATAAGTTGATGAGAATATTGTATATTGATGATAGGATCCTGAAGAATGCTGCCATCTAAAGAATAAGTAGTGAGAGAAAAACCAACAGAAAAAGACAGAAACAACAAAGATGAACAGAAGAACCTATTACAAAGTCAAGAGAGAATAAAGGTTAATAAGGAGGTAATAATTGTCTAAGTGAGAGAAAAAAAAATCCATTATATTTGGAAACAAGAAGGATATAGATGAAATAGAGGGGAAATTTTCAATACAGTGGCAGAATCAGAAGCTAGATCATAGTACACAGAGGAGGAGTAGGTGGAAAGAGTAAGGATAGAATACTCCCTCCAGAATTTTTAAGAGATCAGATGTTGTTTCTTTAGCTAACTGCTTGGTAATTAGTGAGGATTACTGTAATACAATCATCCAAATCACAGAGTGGTATAAAGCTTCATATCAGCTCCTTTCCTGAAACCACACCTGTGTAGATGAGAGGAGAAGATAGTCGTTGATTCCCTGTTCTTCTCTCGTGACCTTTATTTGGCCACATCCAACCCTCTAGCAGACTAGAATGGCAGAGGGAGCACCGTGAACGGCAGCCTCAGTGCTGCTGAGATGCTGGACCTGCGAATCGGAATGTGGGAACCAAAAGTTCCACAGTAGTGGTTTGCTTTAGAAATTTACGTTTGATTCCCTACTCCACAAGAAAATAGATTTGGTATTGTATAATGTTTATTAATGAAACTAATGTATTTGTTGCTGAAACACTTAACCTGCAACCAGCACAATGTATCACCTTCATAGCATTTTCTTATATGATAGCAGATTTCAAAGTCATCCCAACTTTACCATGATGCATAAAGTCTAAAATCCTTGACAGTTATCCAATTTTTGATCTCTTTATCTCTGACATTTCAGAGATCCCTCTCATTTTCTCCTGAGGGCAGAATACCATGGAAAAGTGCCAGGCCATTTCCTTAACTATCACTCTATCCTCTTTAACCTTCCCTACTTCCTCCACCTTCCTAATCAAGAATGGATGGGAGCACAGAAACTCAAACTCACCAAAGTTGTCAGAGATTATGATCTTTGGGTTGGCAAAATACCTTCCTAAACAGGTGGTTATTACCTTTCTCAGAGCACTCAGCTATTCAACTCGAAGCAGATGACCAGGCAGGTACAGGGAGTCCATGACTTATTGATAGAGAAATCAAGCCTCCAGTTTTCATACATTCCATCTTTTCCCAATTGCTTTTCCTTTGGGAGGCCAAGGCGGGTGGATCACCTGAGGTCAGGAGTTTGAGAGTAGCCTGACCAATATGGTGAAACCTTGTCTCTACTAAAAATACAAAATTAGCCAGGCGTGGTGGCAGGTGCCTGTAGCCCCAGCTACTTGGGAGGCTGAAACAGGAGAATTGCTTGAACCCAGGAGGTGGAGGTTGCAGTGAGTCAAGATCATGCCACCGCACCCCAGCCTGGAGGACAGAGTGAGACTCCGTTTCAAAAAAAAAAAAAAAAAAAAAAAGCAGAAGCTCTTTCCTGTTGCTGTCTTCCTTGTGGTCATGTCTCACTATTTTACTTCTATCAGAACAGGTATGGGAGACAATACTCAGTAAAGATTTATCGGGGCTCTCTAGCATTCCATTCATTTCCTTACACCCGAAATCTGCAGAAAGACACTTTTTATCCTTGTCCCTGTGCTCCGAACCCAAACCAAATTATTCTGATCACCAGGAAAATTAGCTTTTACCTGTCTAAAGTTTTTTCTAGACAGCAATGTTGGTGGGCATACAACAATATGACTTAAGACTTACAATGCATGTGATTAAACCAGTGAGAGGAAACAGGTCGGTAGCAACTCAAAGACGATCTCACGAAGCAGGCTTAATGTCACCACTTTGTACCAATATAAATTATTTAGCTCATGAACCACTCCCTAAATCATTTCCAAATGTGGAGCTAATTAGACCACATGATGCTCTGACTCTGATTATAATATATTTAATTAGCCTGTAGAGTTTTATCCCAGTAAACTGTCATCATCATAAGGTTGGAAACTCTATTGTCAGGGCATCCTGTAGGGGAATATACACAATTCAGCCTTTATTAAAATTCTAACTTAGCCAAACTTAACTGTGTTCTTGGTTCTCATCACTATGTCAAAAGAATGCCAATTTCTCTCTCTCTCTCTCATTGATCTCTCCAAAAATTACTAGCGAGTTTTCTATGTTTCCTTGGGTTTACTTAATGCACAATTTCTATTTACCAACCTTGATATCATTCTTTCCTACAAAACCATAATCCCCACAAAAAGGGAACACCACAAAAGTAGGAAAATTGATGCAAGAATAGTATGTTCCACCCACAACTATTTTAGTTTTTTAACTTTTAAATTTCCAATTATTATGGATACATCATAACTGTATATATGTATCAGATACCTGGGATATTTTGATATACGCATGCAATGTCTAGTGATCAAATCAGGATAACTGGAGTGTGTATCCATCACCTCAATCATTTATCATTTCTTTGCATTAGAAACATTCCAGCTTTGTCGAAGATCAGACGGCTGTAGATGTGTGGTATTATTTCTGAGGGCTCTGTTCTGTTCCATTGGTCTATATCTCTGTTTTGGTACCAGTACCATGCTGTTTTGGTTACTGTAGCCTTGTAGTATAGTTTGAAGTCAGGTAGCGTGATGCCTATGGGGAAAGGATTCCCTATTTAATAAATGGTGCTGGGAAAACTGGCTAGCCATAGTAGAAAGCTGAAACTGGATCCTTTCTTACTCCTTATATGAAAATTAATTCAAGATGGATTAGAGACTTAAATGTTATACCTAAAACCATAAAAATGCTAGAAGAAAACCTAGCGAATACCATTCAGGACATAGGCATGGGCAAGGACTTCATGTCTAAAACACCAAAAGCAATGACAACAAAAGCCAAAATCGACAAATGGGATCTAATTAAACTACAGAGATTCTGCACAGCAAAAGAAACTACCATCAGAGTGAACAGGCAACTTACAGAATGGGAGAAAATTTTTGCAATCTACTCATCTGACAAAGGGCTATTATCCAGAACCTATAAAGAACTCAATCAAATTTACAAGAAAAAAAAACAAATAACCCCATCAAAAAGTGGGCAAATGATATGAATAGACACTTCTCAAAAGAAGACATTCATACAGCCAACAGACACATGAAAAAATGCTCATCGGCCGGGCGCGGTGGCTCAAGCCTGTAATCCCAGCACTTTGGGAGGCCGAGGTGGGTGGATCACGAGGTCAGGAGATCGAGACTATCCTGGCTAACATGGTGAAACCCCGTCTCTACTAAAAATACAAAAAACTAGCCGGGCATGGTGGCGGGCGCCTGTAGTCTCAGCTACTTGGGAGGCTGNCAGAACCTATAAAGAACTCAATCAAATTTACAAGAAAAAAAAAAAATAACCCCATCAAAAAGTGGGCAAATGATATGAATAGACACTTCTCAAAAGAAGACATTCATACAGCCAACAGACACATGAAAAAATGCTCATCGGCCGGGCGCGGTGGCTCAAGCCTGTAATCCCAGCACTTTGGGAGGCCGAGGCGGGTGGATCACGAGGTCAGGAGATCGAGACTATCCTGGCTAACATGGTGAAACCCCGTCTCTACTAAAAATACAAAAAACTAGCCGGGCATGGTGGCGGGCGCCTGTAGTCTCAGCTACTTGGGAGGCTGAGGCGGGAGAATGGCGTGAACCCGGGAGGCGGAGCTTGCAGTGAGCCGAGATCACGCCACTGCACTCCAGCCTGGGAGCACAGCGAGACTCCGTCTCAAAAAAAAAAAAGAAAAAATGCTCATCATCACTGGCCATCAGAGAAATGCAAATCAAAACCACAATGAGATACCATCTCACACCAGTTAGAATGGCGATCATTAAAAAGTCAGGAAGCAACAGGTGCTGGAGAGGATGTGGAGAAATAGGAACACTTTTACACTGTTGGTGGGACTGTAAACTAGTTCAACCATTGTGGAAAACAGTGTGGCGATTCCTCAAGGATCTAGAACTAGAAATACCATTTGACTCAGCCATCCCATTACTGGGGACATACCCAAAGGATTATAAGTCATGCTGCTATAAAGACACATGCACATGTATGTTTATTGTGGCACTATTCACAATAGCAAAGACCTGGAATCAACCCAAATGTTCATCAGTGACAGACTGGATTAAGAAAATGTGGCACATATACACCATGGAATATTATGCAGCCATAAAAAAGGATGAGTTTGTGTCCTTTGTAGGGACATGGATGCAGCTGGAAACCATCATTCTCAGCAAACTATCACAAGAACAGAAAACCAAATACCGCGTGTTTTCACTCATAGGTGGGAACTGAACAATGAGATCACTTGGACACAGGAAGGGGAGCATCACACACCTAGTCCTATTGTGGGGAGGGGGTAGGGGGAAGGGATAGCATTAAGAGATATACCTAATGTAAACGATGACTTAATGGGTGCAGCACACCAACATGGCACATGTATATATATGTAAGAAACCTGCACGTTGTGCACATGTATCCTAGAACTTAAAGTATAATATTAAAAAAAGAAAGAAACATTCCAATTGCACTCTATATTTCAAAATATACAATAAATTAACTATAGTCAGCATATTGTTCTACTATGGATCTTACTCCTTCTATCCCGTTTTTATGCCCATTAACCATCCCGTCGTTATCCATCCCTTCCCACTGTGCTTCCCAACCTCTGCTAATCATCATTCTACTCTCATTCTCTGTGAGTTCAATAATCTTTAGTTCCCATGAGAAAATGCAATATTTGCCTGTGCCTGGCTTATTTCACTTGACATAATGTCCTCCAATTCCATCCATGTTATTGCAAATGACAAGATTTCCTTCTCTTTTATAGATAAATAATATTCTATTGTGTATATGTACCACATATTATTTATCCTTTTATCTGCTAATGGATACTCAGGTTGATTCCATGCCTTAGCTATTGTGAATGGTGCTGCAATAAACAGAGCAATGCAGATGTCTCTACAACATGCTTATTTTATTTCCTTTGGATATATACCTAGTAGTGGGAATGCAGATGATATATTTCTATTTTTGGTTTTTTGAGGAATCGCCATACTGTTCTCCATAGTGGCTATACTAATATACATTCCCACCAACAGTGTATAAGGATTCCCCTTTCTCCATACCCTTTAGTATTTTAAATTATTTTTATATTTAAGTTTAGCTTAGCTCATTACCCTTCCTCCATGAAGTCCTTCTTTAAGCATCCCAGAAAGAAAACAGTATCTAATGTTCTCATTCTCTCAATTTTATTGGGCATTTGCCCATGTTCCTTGTATTAGTAATTTATTATTTTACGCACATTAGCTCATTTCACAACTAGATCATAATTTTATTGAATCATTAATGCATTTGACAACTTCTACTAAGCAACAACTCTGACACTGAACTACATGGTACAGTTACAGTAGTGAGTAAGAAAAACAATTGTCTTCTAGAAGTTCACAGCACTGTTAAAGAAGCAGTGGTTTGTATACTTCGTGTCCCCAGGACACAATGTTAAATTATGAAAATGGTAAGTGATATCAATAGTATAAAATAATATATAGACTTCTCAAATGGCAAGAGATTCAATTCTTTACAAAATTGACAGTCTTTCAGTATTAGCTTCCCTGAAGAATTCAAAGCATTGACTTCTAAGCCCTCTTAAGATTCTGAAGATTGTTTTTGCCATGGTATGTTACCAGTCTCACTCATCTCTGCAAAGCTTCATCTTAACAGAGAACCATCTTGATTTTTACCTGGAGTAGTTCCAAGAAAAGAAATACTCTCCAGTCTCCTTCCACCTTCTTCACATCATTCCAAGCGTTATTTCCAGCTATCCTGATGTTAATGAGTCAGTTAAATGATTCTAGAAGAATTTATCAATTATAGCTACTCATTAAAGGTCTGATCCAGTAAAGAGTTAAGGAAATCTCTGTCTCCCTGACCCAAGACATATATACTAAAGTATTGCTAGATTCAGACTAATATAGGTGATTGTGCTGATTTTTTCCCCATAATTTTCAAGATTAATCACAAATAAAGTATTCTTTGTTTTTATTATTATTATTATTATTATTTAAGCTCCAGGATATGTGTACAGAATGTGCAGGTTTGCTGCCTAGATATACGTGTGCCATGGTGGTTTGCTGCACCTATTCACCCATCATCTAGGTTCCCTCCCCTCACCCCCCACCCCTCAACAGGCCCCAGTGTGTGTTGTTCCCCTCCCTGTGTCCACGTGTTCTCATTGTTCAACTCCTACTTATAAGTGAGAACATGCAGTATTTCATTTTCTGTTCCTGCGTTACTTTGCTGAGGATGATGGCTTCCAGCTTCATCCACATCCCTGTAAAGGACATGATCTCATTCCCTTTTATGACTGCGTAGTATCTATGGTGTATATGTATCACATTTTCTTTATCCAGTCTATCATTGATGGGCATTTGAGTTGGTTCCATGTCTTTGCTATTGTAAATAGCGCTGCAATAAACATGCTTGTGCATGTGTCTTTGTAGAATGATTTATATTCCTGTCGGTACATACCCAGAAATGGGATTGCTGAGTCAACAGATATGTCTAGTTCTGTTTTCTTCACATGGCTAGCCAGTTTTCTCAGCACCATTTGTTGAACAGGAAATCCTTTCCCCATTGCTAGTTTTTGTCAGGTTTGTTGAAGATGAGATGGTTGTAGATGTGTGGTGTTATTTCAGAGGCCTCTGTTCTGTTCCATTGGTGTGTATGTCTGTTTTGGTACCAGTACCATGCATTTTGGTTTCTGTAGCCTCATAGTATGAAGTCAGGTAGCGTGATGCCTCCAGCTTTCTTCTTTTTGCTTAGGATTGTCTTGGCTATATGGGCTCTTTTTTGGTTCCATATGAAATTTAAAGTAGTTGTTTCTAATTCTGTGAAGAATGTCAATGGTGGTTTGATGAGAATAGCACTGAATCTATAAATTACTTTGGACAGTATGGCCATTTTCACAATATTGATTCTTCCAATCCATAAGGATGGCATGTTTTTCCATTTGTTTGTGTCCTGCCTTATTTCCTTGAGCAGTGGTTTGTAGTTCTCCTTGAAGAGGTCTTTCACATCCCTTGTTAGCTGTATTCCTAAGTATTTTATTCTCTTTGTAGCCATTGTGAATGGGAGCTCATTCATGATTTGGCTCTCTGCTTATCTATTGTTGTTGTATAGGAATGCTTGTGATTTTTGCACATTATTTTTTATCCAGAGGCTTTGCTGAAGTTGCTTATCAGTTTAAGGAGTTTGGGGGCTGAGACAGTGGGATTTTCTAAATATACAATCATGTCATCTGCAAACAGAGACAATTTGACTTCCTCTCTTCCTATTTGAATACCTTTTATTTCTTTCTCTTGCCTGATTACCCTGCCCAGAACTTCCAATACTATGTTGAATAGCAGTGGTAACAGAGGGTATCTTTGTGTTGTATTAGTTTTCAAAGGAAATGATTCCAGCTTCTGCCCATTCAATATGATATTGGCTATGGGTTTGTCATAAATAGCTTTTGTTTTGAGATATGTTGTATCCGTACCTAGTTTATTGATGGAATAAACAACATGAAGGAATGTTGAATTTTATCAAAGACCTTTTTGGATCTATTGAAATAATCATGTGGTTTTTGTCATTGGTTCTGTTTGTGTGATGGATTATGTCTATTGATTTGCATTTGTTGAACCAGTCTTGCATCCCAGGGATGAAGCAGACTTGATCGTGGTAGACAAGTTTTTGATGTGCTGCTGCATTCAGTTTGCCAGTATTTTGTTGAGGATTTTTGCTTTGATGATCATCAGATATTGGCCTGAAATTTCCTTTTTTTGTTGTGTCTCTTCAAGATTTTGATATTGAGATGATGCTGGCTTCATAAAATGAGATAGGAAGGAGTCCTTCCTTTTCAATTATTTGGAATAGTTTCAAAAGGAATGATACCAGCTCCTCTTTGTACCGCTAGTAGAATTCAGCAGTGAATCCGTCTGGTCCTGAGCTTTTTCTGGTTGGTAGGCAATTACTGCCTAAATTTCAGAACGTGTTATTGGTGTATTCAGGGATTCGATTTCTTCCTGGTTTAGTCTTGGGATGGTGTATGTGTCCAGGAACTTATCCATTTCTTCTAGATTTTCTAGTTTATTTACGTAGATTGTTTACAGTATTCTATGATGTTAGTTTGTATTTCTGTGGGGTCAGTTATGATATCCCCTGTATCAATTGTATTGTGTCTATTTGATTATTCTCTCTTTTCCTATTAATCTAGTTAGCAGTCTATATATTTTGTCAATTTTTTCAAAAAACCAGCACCTGGATTGATTTTTGAAAGGGTTTTTCATGTTTCCATCTCCTTCAGTTCTGCACTGATCTTAGTTATTTCTTGTCTCCTGCTAGTTTTTGAATTTGTTTGCTCTTGCTTCTGTAGCTCTTTTAATCATGATATTAGGGTGTCGATTTGAGATCTTTCTAGCCTTCTGATGTGGACATTTAGTGCTATAAATTTCCCTCTTAACACTGCTTTAGCTGTGTCCCAGAGATTCTAGTACATTGTCTCTTTATTCTCATTGGTTTCAAAGAACTTCTTGATTTCTGCCTTAATATCATTATTTACCCAGGAGTCATTCAGGAGCAGGTTTTTCAGTTTCCATGTAGTTGTGCAGTTTTGAGTGAGTTTCTTAACCATGAGTTCTAATGTGATTGCACTGTGGTCTGAGAGACTGTTGGGATTTCCATTCCTTTTCGTTTACTGAGGAGTGTTTTACTTCCAATTATCTGGTTGATTTTAGAATAAGTGTCATGTTGCACTGAAAATAATATATATTCTGTTGATTTGGGGTGGAGAGTCCTGTAGATGTCTATCAGGTCCACCTGATCCAGTGCTGAGTTCAAGTTCTGAATATCCTCATTAATTTTCTGTCTTGTTGATCTAATATTGACAGTGGGGTGTTAAAGTCTCCCACTATTTTTGTGTGAGTTTAAGTCTCTTTGTAGGTCTCTAAGGCCTTGTTTTATGAATCTTGATGCTCCTGTTTTGGATACATATGTATTTAGGATCATTAGCTCTTCTTCTTGAATTGATCCCTTTACCATTATGTAATGCCCTTCTTTGTCTTTTTTGATCTTTGTTGATTTAAAATCTGTTTGTCAGAGACTAGGATTGCAACCCCTGCTTTTTTTACTTTCCATTTGCTTGCTAAATTTTCCTCCGTCCCTTTATTTTGAGCCTATGTGTGTCTTTGCATATGAAATGGGTCTCGTGAATACAGTACACCGATGGGTCTTGACTCTTTATCCAATGTGCCAGTCTGTGTCTTTTAATTGGGGCATTTAGCCTATTTACATTTAAGGTTAGTATTGTAATGTGTGAATTTGATCTTGTCATCGTGATGCTATCTGGTTATTTTGCACACTAGTTGATACAGTTTCTTCATAGTGTCATTGGTCCTTATATTTTGGTGTGTTTTTGCAGTGGCTGGTATTGGTTTTTTCTTTCTGTATTTAGTGCTTCCTTCAGGAGCTCTTGCAAGGCAGGCCTGGTGGTGACGAAATCCCTCAGCATTTGCTTGCCTGGAAAGGATTTTATTTCTCCTTTGCTTATGAAGTTTAGTTTGTCTGGATATGAAATGCTGGATTGAAAATTCTTTTCTTCAAGAATGTTGAACAGTGGCCCCCGCTCCCTTCTTGCTTTTAGGGTTTCTGCTGAGAGGTCCACAGTAAGTCTAATGGGCTTCCCTTTTTAGGTGACTTGGCCTTTCTCTCTGGCTGCCCTTAACATTTTTTACTTCATTTTGACTTTGGAGAATCTGATGGTGGTGTCTTGGGATTGATCTTCTCATGGAATATCTTAGTGGTATTCTCTGTATTTCCTAAATTTGCATGTTGGCCTGTTTTGCTAGGTTGGGGAAGTTCTCCTGGATAACATCCTGAAGTGTATTTTCCAGCTTCTTTCCATTCTCCCCATCTCCTCAGATACTCCAATCAATCATAGGTTCAGTCTTTTTACACAGTCCCATATTTCTCAGAGGCTTTGTTCATTCCTTTTCATTCTTTTTTTATCTAATCTGGTCTGCATGCCTTATTTCAGCAAGGTAGTCTTCAAACTCTGATATCCTTTCTTCTGCGTGGTTGATTTGGCTATTGATACTTGTGTATGCTTCATGAAGTTCTCGTGCTGAGTTTTTCAGTTCCATCAGGTTATGTACATTCCTCTCTAAACTGGTTATTCTAGTCAGCAGCTCATTTAACTTTTTATCTATGTTCTTAGCTTCTTTGCGTTGGGTTAGAACATGCTCCTTTAGCTCAGCAGAGTTTGCTATTACCAATCTTTTGAATCCTACTTCTGTCAATTTCTCTGTCTCATCCTCCACCCAGTTCCACACCCTTGCTGGAGAGGTATTGAGATCATTTGGAGAAGAGGCACTCTGGTCTTTTGGGTTTTCATCATTTTTTCATTATCATCTTCATGAGTTAGTCTAGTTTTGATCTTTGAGGCTGCTGACCTTTGGATGGGGTTTTAGTGGGGACTTTTGTTGTTGATGCTGTTGTTGCTTTGTTTTTTTCAATGATCAGGTCCCTCTCTGTAGGGCTGCTGCAGTTTGCTGGGGGTTCATTTTAGTCCCTATTCATCTGGTTCACTGCTGCACCTGGAGATGTCACTCAAGGAGACTGGAGAACAGCAAAGATGGGTGCCTGCTTCTTCCTCTAGGATGTCTGATTTCAAGGGGTACCGACCTGATGCCAGTAGGATTGATCCTATAGAAAGTGTCTGCCAACCCAGTTGAGAGACACGGTGGGGAGGACCCATTTAATGAAGCACTTTGTCCCTGGGTGGAGGAGGTGTGCTGTGCTGGGGGGAAACCCACTCAGCTGGGCTGCCTGGATTCCTCAGAACTAGGAAGAGAAAAGACTAAGTTTGCTGGTCCACAGAGACTGCGGCCACCCCTCCCCTAATCACTCAGGCCCAGGGAGATCTGAATTCTATCCCTGAGCCCAACTGGAGTGATTGGAGTTCCTGTAGGGAGGTCGTGCCCAGTGAGGAGAGCTAGGTCAGGGTCAGGCCTGAAGAGGCACTCTGGCTGCAGTCTGCCACAGTTGGTGTGTTGAGCTGTAGGGGATGCTTCTTAGGACCAAGCTGTCCAGCCTCTCTGGCTCCAGCAGGGGAAAAGCACAGTCTGGAGCTACAGAGATGGCTGCCGCCCTTGCCCTGCTGTTGGAGCTTGGTGTGTTCAGCAGATATCAGTCCCAGTGCTGGCTGCTGCCCCTCCCCACAAGTACCTCAAATGGCTGAGAGAGCAGGCAGCTGTGGCTGTGGTGCCGGTTGCCCCTTCCCCCAGGAACTCAACAGGCTTAAGTAGATTCTAGTTGAGTGGCTGTTGAGAAGCTGCATGGCTCCATGGTTGGGCCCATAGGCCCAAGTGGTGTGGGTTCATGAGTGGGATCTTCCAATCCGTGAGTTGCACAGTTCCATGGCAAAAGCACGGTTTCCAGGCTGGGTAGCATGCTCACTCACCACCTCCCTTGGCTGGGGGGTGGGGGTTCCCCTGTGTCATGTGGCTCTCAGGTGGGCTGCCCACCACACTGCTCTTTCTTCCTCTACATGGGTCACGCCAGTTGCCTCGTCAGTTCTGATGACGGAACCCGGATACCTCAGTTGCCGCTGTAGGATTCATATGCTATTATTGTTCTTTTTGATGGGAGCCTCTGATCATGCTGCTTCTAGTCGGCCATCTTGGCCCCACCCCCCAATGTTAATATTATTTGTGATTAATATATTTTTCCCCATAGTTTTCAATGTTAATCACAAATAAAGTTTTCTGATTAGGATTGAACACTATAGGAGAAAATATTTGTGTGCAAATTTTAATCCATCGTTCCAAGTATCATAAAGCAGACTCTACTGTAAATTGTTGTGATCCTTTTGGGATCATGAGAGCTCAACTCCTGATATCCATAATCAACATTAAATAAAAATTTATATAATATCTTTCCTATTCTTATTTATTCCCCAAATCACAGAGATAATCTACACTTAAAAAGCTCTCTCTGGTTCTGGACAGTAAATGATTAATAACACTCTGAACTATTCCTACAGAGAGATGTTTAATGTCACAAGACATGTCATTGCCTCATTCATTCTGCTCAGTGTAGCATCAATTTTCTCCTTGTATCCCAATTTTTAAAACCACCTTTTCCTCAAAATAGTTGGAATCGTGAAACACTGCATCAACACAAGCATTCCCAAGAACGTTTTTCATAAAGGAGAAGAATGCACCCCAAACAATAATATAGGTCAACTCTTTGGGTATGGTGATTAGTAGGTATTCTAGACAGAATTTGCCCTACCTAAATACTGCAATGTTGGGGTCCGCGTGTTTCCTAAACAAAGGAATGAACATACAAGACAACACAGGACAAGACATACATGGCGGCCGCCCCCAACGGCACACACTGCTTTATTTTATCCAGCCGTTTGTGGAATGTTGCCAAGTCACGGGACATGTGTTGCTTCTCTGACCTTTACTTGACTCGCATGATCAGTAAAACACTGACCAGTTCCCAGAGCCCACTGTTTACAGCTGGCTCCTTTATCCTTCTTGTTTGCAGAGAAGGAATGTCCTGCTTTGTGTGCAAGAGCAGGGCTTATCGGGAACTTCTCGTTTTCGAGCACACAGTCCTCTACACTGCAATGTATTCGATACTCTGGACACCAAAAGAAGCAAAGGCATGCTATCGGTGCCATTCAGAACACTGTGTTCACTGAGATCGTTTCTGTCTAGATCTCACGCATATGTGTTCTACCTGAATGAATAATAATGGTGAGGCTTTCTGTGACTAAGAGCCTCATCATGACTGTCTCATGGAGGCAGACAGAAATTCTAGATTCTACTTTGTGTTTGCCAGGAGTGGCTATCATAGAAATTATTACCATAATTACATTTCTGCTTCATTTTCACCACTTTAGATGCCTCACTCATCTTTCTCATATTACTGCCCCCATAGGCTTTTTCTCCCATACCTCCTAGAATCTGCTTTCTGACCCTTCAAAAGTCTAGCATTTGAAAATATCTTTGTACAATCCCTCCTAGATACACTTGTGTCAACAACTGAAATAAAATTTCATCCAACAGCTAGCAGGTTGTGGGAAAGGTGTCTTGCAAGAGGAGAGCCAAGTCAGGGCTCTCCCAGGAAGGCCATGAAATCACACCATGCACACAGTGTTCAAATCCACCTGTGAAATGACTGGCCTGGAGTAAGAAATAAGGTTCTAGAAAAAAATATATACCTCAAATTAACCATATTCCTGCCGCATGACTGGCATTTATTAAATGTCACATTTTCTTTGGCATTCTTGTATCCTACCATTGTTTAATGACTGAGGCATTTAGGAAATCAAGAATTAGTGCTATTCAAGAGAGAGGAAAAGTTTGCCAAATAGTTGTATAAAGAAAGACAGTTGCACCTGAGCTATGTCTGCTTAAAGGTCAAATTAAGCATATCCATACTGCTTCTGAATATTGGGACAAGTAAATACAAGCCCCCCTACACCCCTCGCTTAAAGGAGATTTCACCATGACAAGCAGAATGTCATTTATTCGGCTGCTTTCAGACAAATCCACTCAAATTCATCTAATTACAAGAATGTGCTCTGTCCAGAAGCTTCCTAAGCACAGCCCAGTGAAGAAAAGCATCCGTAATTGCTCAAAATGTGTCAGGTACGTAGTCTTTCAAGTAGGGAAGCTTAAAAATGCCATTTCACACAACAATGGATTTGTTACTAAATATTCTTGGCAGAACACCGAGGAAATGTGAAGCCAAAGGGTATCTAAGGGTATACTACAAACTGCTCAATGCATGTATCCCTTCATTCAATCATTGAGTAGTTGTGAGGATTTAGAGGTTACTGATGCCCAAGTGAGGTTCTTAGTATTCCTGTAATAAGTACATATATGTGTATATATATATATATATGCATACATGTGTATATGCGTATATATGTATATATTTATATGTGTGTATATATGTATATATGTATATATGTGTATATATGTATATATCTATATATGTGTGTGTGTGTGTATATATATATATATGGAGAAGGGGAGAGAGAGAGAGAGAAATGGGGTGGGGAAGACAGACAGGACCCCAGTGATGGGGACAAAAAGTGTGTTAAACTAAATCCTGAGCAATCTACATTTGTCCTCTTATTTTTTCCCTCTCACCCTGGGTAATGGTTTTTGTACCTAAAAAATGGTAACTTACCTAGACAAAGCATAATTGGAAAGGTAGTATGACCCAGCCAAAAGAACTTCATAAGTAGCACCAAAAGATGGGAGAGAGAAAAGATTGAGGAAAGAGTGATTACTGTAAAACAAGAATAGACAATAAAGTAAAAGGGAAATTATGTCCTTTTGTACCCCCATAATCATTTGTACAATCTTATCTTATTCATCTGAAGCCAGAGAACAGTTATAAATGAATCTTTCTCATGTCCACTGATCCATGTATATCAAAGTGATACTGCACTTTTCTTCTCAGGGGCCAAGATATCATTAGAAGACTTTCAATGCAGTGAAATCTCATAGCAAACTTTCAAGTTAGTGCCTTCAAGAATTCAGCCACGTCAGTAGACTGTCATTAAATAGAAAGTCACGTCCTCTACAAGCCAGACATCCATGTGCTAGGTGCAAGGGAAACATCAGTGAAGACAAACATGATGCCTGCTCTGGTGGGAAATTTGGTCCAGTGAGATGGGGCAAGGTTACAGGGGACAGGGAAGGTGTAGAGTAAAAAAATAACTAGCTGCTTTGGGCCAAGTCTACCATTCTTGCGCCGAAGCTGAAAGCAGGGGACCCACCTCCAGTCAGGCATGGACTGTTCCCACCCATTTTGTGTAGGTGAGTTGGTGATGTCATCTTCAGAAGGAAAGGACCTCACTGTCTGCATCTCTGAGTTATGGCTCTAGGGAGGCCACTCAAATTTCAGGAAAATCCAGGCTAGAGGTCTTTTTATTTCTATTTATTTTTCAATCCAAGTCATTGCACCAACCCTTCAAATGCCTCCAGATGACTGAGTCATGAACACTCTTGTCGATGGTACATGACATTAACTAGATTGATTGCACCAGAATAGAAATCAGCTGCATGATAACTGATGATGGTTTTTCTGAACTGGAGGGGGTATGGATCTATCTTCCATCAAGACTTTCAAAGTCAGGAACACGGGATAAAATTAGTATCTTTTAATGCAATGAGGCTTATCTTCTTTTTCACTACCATCAGCGTATGATGAGGTACTTTACCCCATGTTTTTCAATAGTACATTCAAATTGAACCAAACTGTAATGGCAATTAGACTCTGTATTTAATTAAAAGTAAAAGATCAAAACATATTCTCATGCATTATTCTTTACATCAGTTTATATTTATAGTCCAATTCTGACAATTATGTATTTCTTATGTATCAAATTCTACTTTTGCTCACACTGAGAAACGAAGACTTAAAATATCTGATTTAAGGATTTTATAATTTGTTTGGAGACAGCAAGTAAATATGCGTGAAATAATTTATAAATAAACAAGTACTAAGCTATATGAAACAGTACCAATTAACAAATAGTAAAGTTGTAACTGGAGGCAATTAGAGAATAAAATTTATATCATTATGAATAAGCTTCTAATTGTGTGATATAGTGAAATTAAGATAGGAATGACCAAGCAGCTAATATTTCATCAAGAAAAAGGGAAGGACTCCCTGAACAAGATATAACAATTTCAAAAGTTTGTGTTGCATATGCATAGCAGACACTAGGTCTTATTAGTCATATGTCCTGCTTCCCACAGGGTCACCCATATGGATGTGTGAGTCCACAGGCTATTTTTTTGTGGGGTCCTGATCTAAATAAACAACATGATTTAAAACTGTATTAAAAATGGGTGAGCCTTTCTGATGTATAGTGACATACTGTTGAAGATTTGGAATACTGGATTGAAAAGAGATACCTGCATATTTGTTTAGCGCCAAATCTGCATGAGAAGATCCTTTACAGTGTCCAGGCATCAACCCTTCTTGTTCAGATCCAGGAACTATCCCTTTGTGGTTTTTTTTGTCAGGCGTACCATTCTTGGCTACTTTCTACCACTTCAAGAAAAAGTCAGCAACGTCATTATTACTCAAAATTCTTTAGAACCTGTTCATATGGAAACAATATTGATCTTCTTGCCTTAGAATTTGCATAATACCTCATTTAATGCTGGTTACATCATTACTAATGATGCTCCATTATCTGTAACTACTGGCTCTGTACAATTCTCAAGTTATTGCTGTGCTTAGTTGATGATGGGCACAAATTCAAGTCTTATCTAAAGTATGCAGGAAATGTGAATAATTCATTGTTGAGCATACAGTTCAAAATCTTCAAGTACAAATGCAGAACACATTTTCCAACCGCATCTTGTCTTGAATTCATTATGCCATAATCACTGCATTCCTTGAATGTGATCTCTTTCAAGTCAACTGCACTCCTGCCTTCCAAATACCACCATCACACCTGTGAGCAGAGGGGGAAAAAGGATTCCCATTCACATAGAAATGTCTGCTTTTTTATTTATCACTGCATAAGACTGAACCAGGAAAGCTCAATGTCCATCAACAGGAGGCAATTCAGAGAGAACATCTACCCAAAGACCTCTCAGTATTGGGGAGCAACAGTCTCAAAAGCTAGGAGGAAATAGGCACAGCCACCCCAGGGGACTGCCTGACACTGGCATAGAGCTGGCAGAGGGGATGAGGTGCCAGCTTTGGGGAACACACATGATAAAGAATACCTCCTGCCACTCCCACCACCCTCAGGCACTATGGACCAAAGGGAGCATTGCAGTGGGAACACTGATGGACAGAGGCCAACACAACACATGGCTCAAATCCATGGGTCAACAGACCCATGGTAGTCCAGAACCCCAAACCCATCTGTTATCTTGTATAAGTGAGAGTTATCCAAAATAAGCATGTCAGCAAATTCTGGTTGTCCAGTCCCATGCAATTCTGTGAAAGCTATTTAACACAGACTAGCAGAAGCAATCATCTTGCTGCCATACCACCCTCCTGGAACTGGGGCTTATTCAGAGAGCCCCAGGGAGATCCCATTGGATTGTAGGATAGAGAGTGAGAGAGCACTCTACAAAGAAGGGGAGACCAAGGACCATGTAGGTCCAGGTCCAGTCTCAGGATGACCACTCCAGATGGTGTTGCCAGTTATGGACAGTCCTAGCCACCAGAGTGAGACTCACAGAAGATTGAGATACGTGTGGCCCAGCGCACTGGCTCATGACTGTAATCCTAACACTTTGGAAGGCCTAGGCAGGTGTATCACCTGAGGTCAGGAGTTTGAGAGCAGCCTGGTGAAACCCCCGTCTCTACAAAAAAATTAGCTGGGCATAGTGAAGAACACCTGGAATCCCAGCCACGAGAGAGGCTGAGGCTGGAGAATTGCTTGAACCCAGGAGACGGAGACTGCAGTGAGCCAAAATTGTGCCACTGCACTCCTGCTGCCTGGGCAACAGAGCAGGACTCCATCTCCACCCTGCCCCCCCGGCCTGCCAGAAAAAAGGAGATAGGTGCTTTTCATGATCAAGACCCACACCACACATGACAAAGTCTACAGTCTATGCTTAAAGCTCCTGCCTGAATGGCAGCTCTGGCTGCAGCCCAACCCAGGAAATGGAGGACATCTTAACGAGGCTCTCCAATACTAGGGACCCACTGAAGCTTGTGGTCTGAGGCTGAGACATCACTAGCTCAAATCTAAGGGCAAAATGAACCTCCACAGCACTTCATATAATTCAAGGTAAGCATTAAGTCATGCTGAATTTGATCAAATCTCAAACCATTCTTATTTGATGTCGTTTATGTAAGAAAAACAGGAATGTCGCAAACAGCAAGGCACCCCTTTTCCTTTTCCTCCACTCTTCCCCAAGTAAATTGAAGATTGGTTTTCATCTTGCGAACTAATCCAGAATACAAAAGCTATTGAGAACTGGCAGCTGGAATGGGATAGCACCCCTCCATCCCAGTTGGAAGCCACAGTCATTGGTATGGGAAATTCTTATTTCATTCTGTTGAACAGAAGCTATTCCAGCTTCTGTGGGGCTTGAGGCTCACATAATTTTGAGAGCCTTCTTTAGGAAAAAGGATGAAAAAAAAAAAAACTAAAATACAAAATTAAGTGCAAATGTAAATATTTATTTATAATGAGGAAAGTCACAAGTGACAGATTTTAAAAGCCAGGATACAATTTTGCACATAAACATCCTTGGTATTTATAGCACTACTGTGAGTTTATTTCCTACAAACACAAGAACTATGGAAATTTTACTTTGCGCAGTCTCCATTTAAAAAAAAAAAAAAAAAAGAGTACAATGTGTATCTCATTATATACACTGCACTTTCAATTACTCCTGGCAGAGAAAACTTCTGAACTGATAAGGTGTTCATGAGAATCTAATCTTCTATTTATAATAGTTTTATATGTCTGATGACTAGCTTCTGGCTTCATACATTCAACCTTTCATTCTCTTTAATGATCCATATATTTCTATTCAAATTGTGATACAATGAGTCCACTTGTTTTCATGACACTGGTTGAATTGGCAAGAGGGAGAAAGTTGGTAGAATTATTACTGGATGTCATTTTTACACTGGGATAGCAATAATTTAACTGGATACATGAAATTCTCGGCAAACTACACAACAATATTCCAGTAAGTCAAAAAGCGAAGTTGGACTGGGAAAGCTCTTGGACTTAATCTATCAATGTCAAAATAGTTTCCTATTGCAAACTTTACAGAGCCATTACCACCATGGATACACATTGCTAAGGCTCTTCCCTGGGCCTGGGAACAGTCCCATGAATATGAGGGTTTCTGCATTAGCTTCATGTAAAGCCGTCTCTGCTACTGAAACAAGCAGCTTTCTGCAATAAGGACAATGATGTGTAATTCTGAGTGTCTCTATATTAGTTCATTCTCACACTGCTAAAAAAGACATACCCGAGACTGGGTAATTTATAAAGCAAAAGAGGTTTAAATGGACTCACACTTCCACGTGACTGGGGAGGCCTCACAATCATGGCATAAGGCAAAGGAGGAGCAAAGGCACATCTTACATGGTGGCAGGCAAGAGAAGAATCAGTGCCCAGAAAAAGAGGAAACCCCTTATAAAACCATCAGATCTCATTGACAACTAACTTACTGTCTCGAGAACAGGATGGAGGAAACCTTCCCTGTAATTCAATTATCTCCACTCGGCTGCTTCCATGACACATGGGGATTATGGGAACTACAATTCAAGATAAGATTTGGGTGGGAATACAGCCAAACCACATTAGTCTCCATCCATAAACTGACAAGCAGTTTGTATGGGTAAAATGATTTGAAAGGGATCTACTATGTATGATCATTCTTTATTGATGATGTACTTATTCACTTTAAATGGAAATAGTAAACATGTCATTCATGTAGCTCTCTAACTTGTCTGGCTGAATTTCTATAAGAAAGTGGGCAGAGATCTAGAGTGGTCTGATACAAACACTGCTCCTTTCAGTAAAGCTTGGCTTCGACATGATATGTCTTTTGGACTATTTTCTTTTCACATTGAATGTAACCAACAAACCACAGATTTCTCTTGTAAAATGTCCATTCTTCCCTGGACACACACAAGTTTGTTTTCCTCATAAAATCAGCAAGAACCTTCTGTCATCAAGGCAAACCAGCTGCTACTCATTCCCACATCCATTCAGACTGCTGAATTACATTTTGTAAATTGCCTCCATGATTTTCTGTTAACAATGTTATTTATGTTAAATGGTTTTTCTAGTTATCTGTGTTTCTGCATTATTGAGACCAGGTTCTCAAATGCCAAATTTGATAGGATGATTTTTAAAGAGTTAAATCCTTAGTGAGGATTACTTGCTTCTATCTTTTTCCATGTTGACTTCCAAAAGCCATTCAGAAGAATGAAAATGGAAATAATCATTTTCAGTAGGACAAGTAGCCAGAGAAAACCCTAGACCCCAAATTAGAGTAAGTGCTGTCCAAAGCAGCTGTGACTTTCCAATGCAGAGATCACTTGGACTCAGGAAGGGGAACATCACACACCGGGGCCTATCATGGGGAGGGGGGAGGAGGGAGGGATTGCATTGGGAGTTATACCTGATGTAAATGATGAGTTGATGAGTGCTGACGAGTTGATGGGTACAGCACACCAACATGGCCCAAGTATACATATGTAACAAACCTGCACATTATGCACATGTACCCTAGAACTTAAAGTATAATAATAATAATAAATAAATTTTTAAAAGGAAAAAAAAAAGCCTCAGAGCAAGTGGTAACAGGAAAGACACAGGAAACAAGGAGTCCTGGGGACCTGGCTGTGGTCAACTGCAAATAGATGACAGCAGAATGAAGGGATGGAAGATCCCAGACAGCCTCAGCACAAACGTACTTTTAGAAGTGAGAGGATCCCCTTGGAATGCCATATCTGTGTCTCTTGGCAGTAGTGGCCAGGAAAAGATATATGTGGATTTGTCAGACAGGAGGTAAAAATCCTCATGGACTAAGTCAGGTTTGGAGAGATCAAGACGACATACATAATAGAGGCACCATATATGAAAGAAACAGCAACAAAAAAGAGATCCTGTCATTTAAGGACTAGAAGGGCTACCCCTCTTTTCCCTTTTTCTCTGCTATCACCATAAAAAATTCCTGTAAATATCTGTCCAGAAAATTTCAAATTATTTGGATTTGGGTGACAAAAATCATATACACATAAAATTCACACAGAAAGAAAAATATATGAAAAGGAGCATCAAAACTTTCCTATAGATAAGAATTTACCCAAAAAAAATGCTCCCATAAAACAGGAAAATTGTAACAAAATATTGTACTATATACATTTGTACAATCTCAATGAAGTAACTATGAAGAAAGATCATAATAGGAGGTGACAGATAATAGGAGGAAATGAAATAGGAATAAACAGGAAATATACGAAAAGGGAAAATCATTACAGATTTAGACAAAATTAGAAAGTGAACAAGACGAAAAGGTTGTTGTGGTAAGCATATTTAGACACATACAAGATGGAAATTAGAAAATTAATAGAATGAAACAAAATTTTTATAAAATTATTAGAAAATAATATATGATAGACAAGAAATAGAGTTCTTAAACAAGCATATTTGGAGTTCCTGAAAGATTAAAATTAACTTAATACTATAGAACAGACACTTTAGAATACAAGAAAAAAATCTGGAATTCAAAAAAACAATCAATAATATTAAAAATGCATACTGTGTATTAGTGAAAATTGACTCAGGTCATTCAGTATAAAAACATATTTAATAACGATATTTATCAAGTAAAGGACTTTATAAGGAAAAATTATTTGGATGGCCCAGCAAACACTCAAGTAACTTAAATAAGAAAAGGAAAATTAGACTGCCATTAGGCTTCTATCCAGCAACATTCAATACCACAAGATGGGAGCAAAACCTACTTCAGAAATAAAATGAAGGAATTTATATAGAGTCAAGGATTTTATAGCCTTCAAAGTATGAGACACTGATTTTATTTTCAACTTCCAGCTCATCAAACATAAAGGCTGCAGACAGTTTTGGACATCTAACAAGTCAGAGGATACTATTTATAGGAGTATTTCCTGAGAAAACTACCACTAGATGGTTTTAAACATCAACCAACCAAAAGATCATGGACAAAACTTTGGCAAAAAGTATGACAGTGAAACTGAATACATTTAAATGTAAAACTAAGCTCACTGCTTGCCTCCTCTTCATGAGATGGCAGTTGAAGTATATCAGAAGAAAGCAAGAATGGAAGAATATGCATATTTCAAAATATAAAAGTAAATGCTAAACTTAAACCATCTTGTTGACAAAAATCAGATGCTATACAAAAGCAAGTATGGACAAATACAGATAATGTAAGCCAGTGGAATTATTGCTCACAGTAACTAACAATCTGTTAAAAGAAAGAAGTAACTAAGGCCATGATAGTGAGATATTCTATAAACATTTATTTATATTTAGAACAAAAAATGTTGCTCTAAACATCAGAAAAATCACATTTCAAAAGCAAATGAAACAGACTGCATTATGTAAAACCTTCACATTTATAAAAGTAAGCACAATGAATTAATAGTGACTCTGCCATATTAATACAAATAAACATAATTCACTTTTCAAACAAATCCAATTTTCAAATTAGATCACAATTGAAAACCAACTCTATGCTGTATCCAAGAGGCATACCCAGAACAAAGTAATTCTGAAATGGAAAAAAAAAAAAAAAAAAAGATGTTTGAAGAAAATCTAAAATGGATAATTTCAGGCACTATTAGATTCAGGTGAAAAGCACAAATATGGGCATTATGTAAGAATAATGGATATAACTCATAATGAAGTTTACAGTTTGGATATACATACACCAAATAATGTAATCAGCAACTTCCTACAACAGACACCACAGAAGCTGCTATAAGAAATAACAACTTGTCACTGGGAATTTTAATTTACCACCCCGTCTATAAAAAAAAATCTAAATGTCCACGTCTCATAAACTCACTAATAAATTTAACATCATCCCTATGTATATGCCACAAAGGTGATTTTTGGATTTTTCTGAAAAAAAAAAACAGAAAAGAGATTGATTATTAAATTCTCATAGAAATTAAACAAGGACAGCCAAGGAAATTGTGAAAAAAGAAGAGCAAGGATGTGAGATCTGCCTTATCTTCTAAAACACAGGGTGAAGCCTCCACGAAATAAGTAAAGCAGTGTGGTTCTGGTCTATGAGTGGATAAACCAGTGGTACAGATTAGAAGGTCCAGAAATCGATTTTTTAAAATAAAAGAATTAGTAGAGATTAAAGTGGCATCTCAAATCTATCAGGTAAACATAGGTTATCTAATATAGGGTCTTGGAACAACTAAGTTGCTTTGAAAGAATAATCAAAAGGCTGAGAAAGGAGACGAGAAAGATAAACTATAAATAAATTAAAATTATAAATTAATATGATTTAAAAAAACACTTGGAAAAAAGTTTGAGCAAATTCATATATAACCTTGTAGTTGAGTAAGGCTTTTAAGCACGATTCAAAAATCTAGAAGCCATAAAAAGTTGATAAATGTGGTTCTAAAAATAAAAACAAGAAATAAACCTGCATTTTAAAAAAGAGAAGCAGCCGGGTGTGGTGGCTCACACCTGTGATCTCAGTGCTTTGGGAGGCCGAGGCGAGCAGATCACGAAGTCAGGAATTCAAGATGAGCCTGGCCAACATGGTGAAACCTCATCTACTAAAAATACAAAAAAATTAGCTGGGAGTGTTGGCAAACGCTACTTGTCATCCCAGCTACTTGGAGGGCTGAGGCAGGAGAATTGCTTGAACCCAAGAGGCGGAGGTTGCAGTGAGCCAAGACCACTGCACTCCAGCCTGGGCAACAGAGCAAGACTCCATCTAAAAAATAATAATAATAAACAAAAAAGAGAAGCAAAGTTAAAATAATAACACTTGAGATAAAATATCTTCAACTAATACCACCTAGGACTAATGTCCTTAGTTGATAAAGAGCTTCTCAAATCAGAAGAAAATTACTATTTGCTGGGAAAATGAGCACATCACAAAACCAGACAGTTCATAGGAAGAGAAGCACATTGTTGCTGAAATGTACAAGAAGATGCTCAATTTTATTCAGAACAGAGAAATGCCCCCAAAAATTATTTCAAGATTACATTATCACATCATTTTAGCAAACACTTCAAACAACACCGCACTATCCGTGACGCTGTGGAAAAAAGGCACTCATATACTGTGTTGTGATACAATCCCTGTAGAGGGGAATCTGGCAACAGTTACCAAAACTAGACTCCACAATCACACTCTGAGAATGTATCCTTCAGACATGGCGGAACATATACAAAATAATATGTGCAGGAGGTTTTCCACCACAACATTCCAAAAGATTGGCAAAAATCTAAGTGTTTATGGTAATTAGGCAGCATGAATAAATTATGTTAAATAAAGATGGAATACTCTGCAATGGACAAAAGGAATGAGAAAGCTCCTTTAGTCCTGATACAGAAAGATCTTTAAGCTGTAAAAAATGGGAATGAGCAGGGTTCAGAATAGTGCATATAGTGTGTATCTGGCTATTCTCCATTTATCCCCAACCAGATTGATAATTCACCACCCACCCCTTCCCTGTCTTGCTCTCTGTGCTGAAAGTATGACTGTCTGAATTGCATCAATTCAGACAATCATACAGGGCTTGCTTGCCATCTCCCTTCCAGCGGGTTTGGTAAATGGGGGTCATAGGTAGGTGTGTGGAAAGAGAGGGAAGTCGGAGTATTTCTTTTCCATCTCTCTCCACCATACTGCCAAATACCTGGCAATGATTTCACCTAACAACAACTACAACCACTGCCTTGGAGGCAGCCTTCCTCCATGACTCCAGCTGTCCCATGGCTCTGGTAACTATATAATCCCTTTTACCGGCCCCCCTCCTAGGTCTAGGGGAAGTATATTTTCCAACTAGTCTCTGGGTGTCTCAGCTTTCTGTTTCCTTAACACTGTTAACCTCTATAAAAATTCCTTTCATTAAATCTACTCAGCAGAACTATCTTAGTTGAATTCTGTTTCCTGCTAGGGCTCTGATTTATGTGAGATACTGTCTTTTACATAAGAATGAAAGAAAAATAATTGATTAGAGTTTGCTTCCATTTACATAAAGAAATATTGGAGAAGGGTACACAAGGGTGAGATATGGGTCTGACCTTCAGGAGGTGATGGGGAAACAGGAATAGGGGCAAGATTATTCATTCACATCCTTTTTGTAGCATTTTAATTGTTAAAATAGTACATAGGAATGTACAGTGTTCTTTAAACACAAAACAAAAACAAGAAAATATGCAGGATTATACAGGGTAATAAATCAAGCTTGGTTAAGGAAAAATAATAAATCTGTTCTCCATATATTGATAGAAAACAATCTCCCAAGATATAAGTGGAAAAAAATATGTAGAAAAATTCATATAAAATGTTTATTTGTGAAGAACAAAGGAAAGGGGTAAGAGAAAGGGGGAGAAAGAAGAAGAGAGAGGGGAAAGGGGAAGATTGAATATGTATATACACTTACATGTGCATAGAATATCTCAGTAAACAAGAAATACCTAACACTGAATGCCTGGAGGAGAGGAATTAGAAGAAATAGAAATAATTGTGTTTTTTTTAACCTTCTATCCTTTCATATTTAAAAAGAAGTTTACGGTGCTCTTTATGTTTTCAATTAATAAAAATTAAGCCAAATAATTCAAAGAACAAAAATACATGTAACAAATTAGCACGTCTTGAAACTTGACATAAAATTCCTTTTTGGACATTTTATATTTTAGTGGAAAACTCATTCCAAGTCAGAAACTATGAAACTAGAACACCATTGTTCTTACAAAATGACTCAAAATCATCATCCAAATGGAGTATTTTCACAGTAAAGGAAAGCTGCTTTTCGTAATTTTCATGTGTTACATTCCTTTTCACCTCAGTTTCCACAGGAAACCTCAAATGCAGTTTCTGACTATCCTCCACAGTCAGTTGTGAGGTATTAAGCAGTTATGAACTGACTGAGATTGCATCATGGAAAATTTCACCAGAAACAAAATTTAGCAAAGGGTAGAATTGAACTGGTTAGGTTGTAAAACACAATTGGTCTGTGGCAACATATTCCCCATGGTGGGTTTATTCTCATCACCTGGTTAACTGACTTAAAAAGTAAAAAAGTGTGAGGAGAAACAGTAAAGCTGTAAGACTGTATCATATAAATTGAAAGGTTGTTTTTACTTTTGACAGAATGTTTTCTTTTACTGAACTCAGCCTAACTAGTTTGCCAGCAAACTCTCAAAGCTTGTTTGGGACTGCCCCAGTAGTTTCTTTATCCTAGAAACAAAACAACGCAACAGAGCTAAATCAGTTGGATTATTTTAAGTTCTCTACAAGTCTTTTCTGATTAAAAAAAAAAAGAAAGAAAGAAAGAAAGAGAAAAGAAAATTCTCCTTGTGTACCTTTCTGCCTCAAACTCTATTAAACCTCTATTTATTGTATTATTTAAATATTAAGGCCTGTTATCTTATAATATGTATAGAAGAGCTATTGTTGAAATAAATAGATGGTGATAGGGCCAAGTATATTTCACTGAGATCTGCAGTGCACAAATTCTAACTGCATATTCCAGCAGGATGATACCTATTCCAATTTATAGCATATTTCTCAAACAATTAATGCTAAAATATAGAATTCCATCTGAAAATCAATTTAAGATCCTTTTGTACTAAGAATAAAAGTATAATTTCTGTAATGTCAGCTTGATTTTTGACTGAGCAATTCATTAAATGCTTTCAATGTGCCCCTTATAGGCTTTAAACCAAAGTTCACTCTCAGATACTTCTGCTTCTTTGGCGGAAAAGAAAACACAAGTGACAAGAAAAGGGTTTTTTGTTTTTAACATTAAAAAAATTCATAAGTAACATATGTTTATTTTAGAAAAAGAATATATGAATAAATTGATAAAATTACCAGTATTTCTGGCAATTTGTATTTTCTTTCTGCTCATCTAATTTTTTACCTTCTTTTATAATAATCAAACAGGCTAGGAATATTTCATACAACCTTTGACAAGGCAATTTCACTTTTAGTAATTTATTGTAAGAAAATAATTAAGGTCATGTACAAAGATTTGTTTATAAGATGTTCATGGCAGTATTTTTTTAACAGTGAAGAATTGATAACAACTTACATGTCAAAAATAGGGTATAAGTTTTAATGAATTATGATACATCCCAATAAAGGCAGAGCCTTTTAAAAATAATGTTGTAGAAGAGTACTGATTGCCCCAGAGTTATGTTCATGCTCCACTGTTTAACATAAAAGCAGGTTACAGAATACAATATGATTCAAGTGCATATGCTTATAAATTTCAAAAACAAACCAACAAAACCCTTTTCGAGTGTCTGTTATCTGTTAGGTATCCTACGAAGTGTTAGGGACACAACAGCAAATAGGGTAGAGATTTGTATCTTTCTTGGGGCTTCTTTTAATCAGGACACAGACTGGTAAACATGCAATAACTATATAGTTTAATATTTGTTGAAATTTCACGAAGCAAAATGAATTAACAACATAGATTATAGGGGATAGAGCAGACAGGGAGTCGGAAGTTGGGGAATGGGGAATAATACTCCAGGATGCTTGCCCTGAATAGAGTGATTATATCAATTACCTATTGCTCCCTAAGAAGCCATCCCAAAATTCTGTGGCCCAAAACAACTGTGGTTTATTTTTTAGTGGATTGGCAATCTCAGCAGTCCTTCTCCTGGTCTATCCTGGGATCACACGTGTAACTGTGGAAATCCAGTCTCCTCTGTGAAGCTGAAAGATGCTCTACTGTTTAATATAAAAGCAGCTGGCCAGCCAGGTTTGGTGGCTCATGCCTGTAACCCCAGCATTTTGGGAGGCTGAGGTGGGCAGATTACTTGAGCCCAGGAGTTTGGGATCAGCCTGGGAAACACAGCAAAACCCTGTCTCTACAAAAACTTAGCCAGGCATGGTGGCACACACTTGTGGTCCCAGCTCCTAGGGAGACTGAAGTGGGAGGACTGCTCAAGCCTGGGAGGTGGAGGTTGCAGTGAGCCGAAATTGTGTCACTACACTGCAGCCTGGGTGACATAATAAGACCCTCACCCTCCAAAAAAAAAAGCAGATGGCCTCACTGCCTCACTGATGTGTCTGGCAATTGATACTGGCTACTTGCCTAGCCTCAGTTCTCCCCATGGCCTCACATTCTCCAGAAGGTCAGATGGGGCTTCTTCACAGCATGGTAGCCTCAATGTTTCAAGAAGCTGAGAACAGAGTTTGCAGTCCTCTAAGTCCTAGGCTCTACAGCTCGCATAATTGCATTTCCACCACACTCTATAGGTCAAGACCAACCACAAGAGCAGCCAAGATTCGAGGGGCTGAAGATAAGGATATCATTTCTTAATGGGAGGAACAGCAGTGTTATATTGCAAAAGAGTATAAACACAGGCTTGACTTATCATTATTGTAATCATCTTCCATAGTCATGTTAGAGATGAGAAAGGAAGAAGAGTAGGAAAGAAGTCCAGGAAGAGAAACCAGACATGAAAATTCCCAAGGAGACTGAAATCACAACATGTTCAATGAAGAGGATAAATTTCAATGGGGATTGAGCCTAGAACTGATGAGAGAAGAGAGAATCAGAAAAAAAAAAATTATAAAGGTAGCTATTAACAAAAGACAAGCAGGATAAATAGACGTTAGCTTATGCAAAAGAAATATTTTTTTAATGGTAGAGGAAGAGTTGGCTTTCAGGAGGAAAAAAGTTTGAAATTTAGAAGAAAACTAGAAAAGGGGTGGGGCATAGCAGCCAAGAACCTGGTCATTGTGCCACACAGAGCTAAAGGATCAAGATCACAATAACACTGCTAAAAAAGGGTCCTTAGACTTAGCTGCTAGATGGCCACTTCAATAACCTGACTTACTTCCAGACTTACATATCAGGAAAAGAAATATATGTGGTACAATCATATTTTTATCTTCTATTTTTGTTTTCTTATATTTTGAACTTTTCCTACCTTTGCACAATCACCCATTGGTATGGTTTGGCTCTGTGTCCCCGCCCAAATCTCATCTCGAATTTTAATAATCCCCATGTGTTGGGGGAGGGGCATGGTGGGAGATGATTGAATGATGGGGGTGGATTCCTCCTTTGCTGTTCTTGTGATAGTGAGTGCTCATGAGAACTGATGGTTTCAAAATGTGGCACTTCCCCCTTCAATCTCTTTCCTGCCACCTTGTGAAGAAGGTGCCTGCTACCCTTTTGCCTCCCGTCATGATTGTACGTTTCCTGAGGCCTCCCCAGCCATGGCGAACTATGAATCAATTAAACCTTTTTTCCTTCATAAATTACCCATTCTCTGGTAGTTCTTTATAGCAGTGTGAAAACAGACTAATACACCCATGATATTATCACTAATTACTATTTAAAAAGAAAGTAGAGATATATGTATATATGTATTTTTAATCATAAAAATTCTATAAAAGTTCTATTTTGTTATACCTATATCCATGTAACAATCAGTGTTTAGTCTTAGTTTCTAGAAGTAGACTGGCTCTATCAGATAGTAGGTAAGACTTATTTCTAGAAAAGTGTGGCCAATGTATACTCTTCCAAGTAGTACATGAACCCTTATTTTTTCCTACTCTTCAACCTTAAGCCTAAAAATAAGTCTTGCTTAACTTTACAGGCCAAAACCCTAGTATCACATTGTTTTAATAACTCTACATTTTCATCCTAGCGAGGTTAAATTTTTTCAATATGTTTATTGGCCATTTGCTTTTCTTGGAAAAAAATTGCTGTTCCTGCCTTTTGCCCATTTTACAATTAAAATATTATTCACATAAAGAAACATTTTATTTATTAACTCTAAGTCATAGGGGTCATGTAGTTGTTCAGAACAGAAACCTCTTTAATCTATTTTAGGGATCAGGGAATTTATAGCTAGGAAAAGGGGAATCTAATGAAACCCAAAACTAGAAAGTAGAACAAGGCCTCCCAAGACCTAGAAAGTTGGCAAGCAGTTATTTCCGCTCTGAGGCCATTGGCCTCTTCTGTTTCTCCTTTCGTATCTGTTTCTTTCTTCTTTCCATAGACTAGTTTGCTTGATAAGACTGTTTGTATATTCATGAGGTTTTATGTCCATAAGGCTTGGGGTTGCTATGAAGTCACCTCTGAGCCTCAGTCTAAAAGGAATTGAAGTGTGAATGTTCTTGGAGGTACTATAGCGAGCTACATGTCTGTGTTTCTATGTTCCAATGTGTGAGGTTGAGAGCCTGATGCCTGGATTGTCCTGCTTAGAACTATGTTCACATCCCTTGTCCAATCAGACATAGCTATGCAGTTCTGAAGGGGGGTGTCAAGAGTAGGGGTATGGTAGAAGTTCAGACGTCCCCTGCCTATTTAATTCATTTTCAAAGAAGGAAATGTGGACAGCCACACAAATCAACTCATAAATATCCTACACACCCCTATGGTTCTCATGTATGCTGCAAATATTTTTCTTAGTTCATTTCAATAGGAAGTTTTAATTTTTGATGTGATCATGCCTATTAGGTTTTTTTTTTTTTAGCTGAGGTTTAGTTATATCATATTTTTTGAAAAATCTATTCCACTTATTTAACATGACAATTTTTATATGTAAATATCTGTATATATTTGTGTCTTTACTCCATTTATTGGCATGACTCTTTCTCATTCTTTGTAAATATTTTCTTAACCATTCTAAACCATTTTTGTCCAGATGAATTTCACAACTGGCCACTATAAGCAAGATAATTGTTTCATTTGGAAGTGAAAATAGTTCCAACACTGAAGAAAGGTCTGGCCATGTTGAACATATTGAAAGTCACCCTATATATTAATCACAAACTTACGTTCTTCTTAAGATACTGTAAGAGTGTCTTATATCTATATTAAATATATTCAAAAGAGTAATATTTAATTACATATATTCAAAAGTAATTTTTAAAATACATAATTTTCTTCCCATGCATCAAAGCCCACATAAGCTGTGTGGTTCCACTATTTAGACAATATATATCTTTAAACTCTAGATAATCACAGTCAGTAGGAAAGATGTTCTTGCTTTGATAGGAATGCAGTAAATGAAACTGGGAAAACAGTGGGCTCTGTTTCTCAATCCATACACTTGGTACTGGATGAAATAGATAATATTTCAATTGTTATTCTCTCTCTGTCTTCACTGAGCGCATGCAACTGAATTCAGTTTTGTTTTTTGTTTTTTGAGATGAGTCTCGCTCTGTCGCCCAGGCTGGAGTGCAGTGGCGCAATCTTAGCTCACTGCAACCTCTTCTGCCCAGGTACAAGCGATTCTTCTGCCTCAGCCTCCTGAGTAGCTAGGATTACAGATGCCAGCCACTGCACCTGGCTAATTTTTTTTTTTTTTTTTTTTTTTTTTTTTTTTTTTTTTTTTGTAGTTTGTAGTTTGTAGTTTGTAGTTTGTAATAGAGACGGGGTTTCACCATCTTGGCCAGACTGGTCTTGAACTCCTCACCCATGATCCACCTGCCTCAGCCTCCCAAAATTCTGGGATTACAGGCATGAGCCACCGAGCCTGGCCAAATTCATGTAATTTAAATACTTGTTTGATAGGATTCCCCTGTACTGGTTATTTCTTTTTTATCTAGTCTTATTATACTTGCTACAACTTTAAGCATAATATTAAAGAACAGGGTCTCTAATGGACATCCTTATAATATCTGCAGAGAGAGTTTTGATATGAATGTAATTATTTGTACATTTTCAAAGTGAATTGAAGAAGAGTTATATTATTTAACCTGGAAAGCCAGGATAAATTCAGGTCTTGATGCATCATAACTGTATGATCTTTGGAAAGTTATTTCATCACTCTGGGCTCTGGATATTAGCCTTCACAGTGTTCTCCACCTGGAATGCCCTTCCCACCTGTCTTCCACTAGCTTACCCAGACTCATCACTGAAGACTCAAGAGTCCTCTCTGCCAAGAAGTCACCTTGGTCCCAACCATATTAAGAGCTCCTCCTCTGTGCTCCACCAGCTTTCAAAGGGTAGTGACCTTGGCTTGTTATTCTTTGTACCCACAACCTGTCATATAACAGTGCTCTTTAAATGTCATTTACTAATTCATTCATTAAATAAAGGAATTGTCTTTTATAACCTTTAAAGTCCCTTATTGTTCTCAAGCCCAAATTATATCATAGAAATAATTTAGGTGTTAGAAATAAGTAGTAAAAACTTGATGGTTCTTCTTTAAATATTCAGATAACTTCCCCAGTTTATCACATAATCTCCTATTTAGAGATATTCTATAACCATATGACATGAGAGAAGAAACATTAACCTGATCAAAAGGCAAAAGATCTTTCCAAATCCCACTATTTCTCAGCTGTGTGAAATTGCACAAATCACTTAACTCACCCTGATCCTCAATTTCTGCATCTTTCAAATAAGTATGGTAATTTCTGTTCTGCCTGTCTTGTGAGCTTGCTGTGAAGGATTGAGAAAATATAGTGAAAAATTTCACACTGTGATCTTCAAATATAATACAGAATTAAGACTCAACTAAAATGTAACACTAATTATTACATCTGATTCTCATAAGTATGCTACTCTATTGAGAAAAATATCATTTATTCTCATATTACAGCTACTTAGCATAAATATTTAGTAGAAAGCAGAAAGTCACCTTGCTCATGCTAAATCTCAACTTCAACAGAGTTTTGTCAGTCACTTCTAATATGACCTTAGCCAAGGAGCCGCCTTTTTAATCACTTTGAAAGAGAAAGTGATCAGAATGTCATTTCTCGTGTTTATCCCACAGTAACGTTTTACCCCCAGAATACATGGTATTTGTCTTTGATTAATCACTTCTTTTTTAAACAGAAAAATATGATTGTCTTAGTTCTGACTTATATATTTGAATATAAAGTCTCCCCAAAAAAATTCCCCAATCTTTTTTTTTTTTTTTTTTGCCTTTGCTTAAGACAGCTGGATTGTTTAAGATAAACATGTGTCCTGTATGTTGAGACAAATTATTCCTCTGTCACCCAGCCTAGAGTGCAGTGGAGTGATCATAGCTCACTACAGCCTTGAACTTCTGGGTGCAAACCATCCTCCTGCCTCAGCCTCCTGGGTAGCTGGGACTACAGGAGCATGACCACCAGCCCTAGGTAATCTTTCTATATTTTGTAGAGATGGGGTCTCACTATTTTGCCCAGGCTGGTCTTAAACTCTTGGGCTCAAGTGATCCTCCTGTCTCAGCCTCCCCAAGTGCTGGGATTATAGATGTGAGCCACTGCACCCAGCCTCATGTGCCCAGTTCATTGAGCAGATGGTTTTAGTAGGGCAAAAAAAAAAAAAAAAAATCACTCTTCTTTTTTTACCACTGCATTTCAAATAAGTACACCAGATCTTTCTCAACAACTGAAGAAGGTCTATCAAGTCAATACAGTGGCTTCTCCTGTCACTTTTGGGATTTGGAGCAGTATCCTTTTCAGATTTAAAAAGAAGAGTGGGATTTCAATCCAAACACTCATCCCATATCTTAACAGCCTCCCCTTACACACAGCTCAGAGCTGGTAAACCTGCAGCAGTACAGGGGCTGGTTCCTTTCTCTCCCTGTTCAGTCTCTCTCTCTCTGCTGCTTCTGGCTTCCTACTCTGGGGATTGCTACGTAACAAACACTCCAAATTTATATGTTTATCATAACAGTCACTTATTTTGCTTATGAATTTCTTCTATGTGGAACCATCCAGGGCAACCCCAAATGGGATGATTCTAAAGATTGGGGGCTGGGATCAACTAGAGTCTTATCTCTCAGATATCTGGCCCATGCTTCCACATTCCTCTAGAGTTGGGAAAGAAGATGGCAAGAACTATCTTGACTATAATCTTGTCTTGATGACCCCATTGTGACTGGTGCCCAGATGCAAATTCCATTCCTTGGCTTATGGGCTCTCAGAGTCCCTTACAATTAGGGACCCCTGTGATCCCTCTTCTTGAGCCAAATAATGTCCTCTTAAGCTGCTTCCCTGTGGCATCACCTCAGCCCTCATGTCCAATGGTACAGCTCCCACAGCCTTTTCTTCTGGGGTTATCAAGTCCCCCCGAGGAAGGCACACCTCTTGGGCAGGTTATTTGTGAATATCCTTCCAAATCTAGTCTATTCTGGCCCAGAGGGGAGCTCAATACTCTTGTTCTGCCAAACTCTGGAAACAGATTACTCTCTCAGAGTACCCTCTTATATTGTCAGCAGGAACAAATCCAGCCAGCCCTCCACCATGACGCCTTTTAAATGTGAGGGTCAGACACTGATCCTCATACTGCACCCTTATCCCCAGAACTCCAGAAGATGCCTCTTACATTTTCCTGAACAACTCAGCACACCTTGCTCTGGACCCATGGTGGCACTAGACTCCTGAGTTTCCACAGCTTAGCAACATCCAGTCCAAAAGGAAGCTAGTCAGGGAGATGTTAGTCTCCCCTTTCCCCACATAGAAACACCCTGTGGATGGTTCTCTGGAAGACCTCTCTATTGCTTTGAGGCCGGGGAAGCAGAAATAACACTCTCACGAAGCTTTTCAGAGGAATCTTCACTCTGCCTGTCAACCACTCCTTGGTATTCGATATGTCCTGGAGGTGGGCGATGGTTTGTGGCCACCTCCCATATGCTGCCCCTCTTTTCACAATGTGGAAAAACTTGTTACTATCATTCTTACTTTTGGGGCTTCGGTGCTCAGAAGCCCTAAAACTGCAGAAATGGTGCATTTAACACCCTGTTCCATGGGCATCAAAAATTACAATAATGATGTAACCACTGTGATCAGCATGAAGAACTGATGAGATAATAATCACGAAACTTTTTCTCCTATGGTCCCGTGAAAAGTGTTCTGTGGGGCCCCAGTCTCTCCCTGGTCCTGTGATATAAATTCAAGCAGTCTCATGACATTTCTATTTTTCTTCAGAAATAGAAGATCCTCAAGTCTGTAATTAATGGACCTATCACAGCGAAGCAGTCACAACTGCTCACAGTTGCCCCCCTCTCCCAGCTCAAATGTGATGCTTTAGGAGGGGCTGGGGCAGGGAGGGGACTGGGGATTGGCTGCTTCTGTTTTTCTTTGTACTTCTGCCTCACTTTTCTTTCTAATTCAGTTTCTGACCCCTCCAAATAGAAAAGGACAGGAACACGGCAGTAAATTTCTTCCTCAAAAAAAAATACCATCTTGAGCTAGCATTGTGATCCACTGGCCAATGTTGAAATCCAACCTTCTCTGATTGGTAGAGTTGTCAGATAAAATGCAAAATAACCAGTTAAATTTGAACTTCAGAAAAACAACAAATAACATTTTCATATGACTAAAAAGTATTTGTTATTAATCTGAAACTCAGATTTAACTGGGTATCCTTGATTTTTATTTGCTAAACCTGCTGACCCTACAGTGGTAGAGCTCTCATGGAGAATCTTCAGAGGCGCTTCTCACACCCCCGCTACTGGTGTTCTAACACCCAACGTTCCCTTGGGGACAGGAGTTGCATCTGTATTCCAGCTCGTTCCTGACTCTACCCAAAGACCTTCCAAATCTGTTCTGTGGTCTGCTCACCCCAACAGAAGACTCTGTACACTAGGGACCACATTCAGCCCAACAAAGCCCATGAGCAGGAGGTCCACTCCCAAGGTAGTGAGCTCTCCTTGTGCTCCTGCCACAGCCGTCAACCCTTTTAGAAGCTCAAGTGTAGATTAGACATGAGTCCACCACTTCACCCAGGGCCAATGGACATAAATTTCTGCAAGCAGTCTCTTAGAAAGCTCATTTTCCTGGCCCATTTCATATCCTGGTATCACTTGAACACACACAACTAGCACCTACCACACATCCCCCAAACATACCCGCAGCCGTGGCTCGGGAGAATAGAAATGACAGGAAACCAGGTTAACTAAAATAATCCATTAAAAAAAACATACATACACACTTGTAAATAATCAAACAAATACTCTTTGTTTCCAAAGCTACATTTTACTTCAAGGAGTTATACAGAAACACAGAATGGAAGAATTGACAAGCTAGGTTTTTATTCAAATTTATTTAATGAGTTAAAAAAATCTCCAAATGTAAATTAGTCGGGAGATGTCTGATTAAACTGGACTAGTGACAGCACAGAGCTGGCATGTGGGTCCACCCTGCCTGCTTAGATGCATTTTCTTGGCAGGAGCCTTGGGAAAGGTTGGAATGTTGACAGGATAGAATTTGTGCACTTCAGAATGTCTGCACATCTTTTCTGTGTGGTCACACTTTTGTAACTATGGAGAAGTAGGCTGTGAGATATCACTATCTTTAATTCCAGCCTACACGCTTCAGAAAAGGCAACCCTATACAAAGAACTGGAAAGCATTTTCACAAAACCAGAATCTAATCAGAAAAAGAAAATTCAAAATATTATTTTTGCTTCAAGCTTATACAGGGTGCAATGCAAAAGGTCAGGGTTTGTTTTTTTTTTTCCATTTTAACAATGATGTCCAGAGATGGTTTAAAATAATAGAAATGCTTACAGGGATCTTTGTGCTTGTTGCCAAGAGACTAGAACTTCATCATATTGGGCTGTAGGATATTATTTTAAGCACATGAGTTGGCCTATCCAACCCCAAGGCATAGTGACATGAACAGGAGCTCCTCATTCATTCTCTCTTTAACACCCTGGTTCCCGCATCTGCCTTTAATGACAGTCTCTAACCTTCATAACCCTTCTAAGCACCCAGGTCTCAGAACCCCAGGAACTATTAGCCTCCTTCACTGCACCTTCTCCACTCAATCAAAACCTACACATTCAATGTTCCACTGTAGGAGAGCACTATATGTGACAAGAAAGCCTCGCTGTTAATAAGCTACACACAGCCAAGTTGTATGAGCAGCCACATCTTTTATTAAAGACTTCTTGTCCCAGGTAGCATTTTTATTTTCCTAACTCTCTCAAGCCTTTAACATCATTGAATCGTTGGGGCAAAGTGATTTACTGTTACTGCTTAAGTGATTCAACATTCCTGATCATTACCTCTGTCCACATTCGTGGACAAATGTTTTGGGTCACATCTTGGAGAATCACACTGATGGAATAGTATTTTCTCACATTTACCAATTTGCTAATTAAAAAGCAAAAAAAAAAAAAAAAGTAATTTCATCAAACTTTTTCTCTTGAGGAAGTAGTTGTTTAAAGTAAATGCTTATAGCAGTCTTCAAATTAAACATGAACCTAGTCTTTGAGAAACAAGATGGATTATAGGAATAAATATGACATGGTATGGGAAGTGGGAGGTGACTCACAGCTGCCACAACTCCATCACCAACACTGTCAGGTGCTTATCCCTGAACAGGACATTCTAGTCCACCTAATTTAGGTTCAAGGTAGGCTCAGCCCCCAGAATGATTTTGTTCTCCCTTCATCAGAAATAGCCTTGCCTGCTGAACAGATGGGAGAGACCATAACTGTGATATCAAGGCATATGGTTTTGAGAACAGATAGAAGTAGTAATTGCAAATATTAGTACATTTTCTTTCAGGTTTTCATGAAAATGACACACATGCATGTCAATAGGCAAAAATAACAGATAACATTTTCAGTATCTCAAAACCTACTTGGATAAAATCAACTGATTATAAATTAGCTTGCATTCCTAAAGTAAACTATGCCATCTGCACCACTAATTTAATAATAGGATAAAAGAAATTACGTTGGTCCTCATAGAAACCAAACTCTTCATTCACTTGTTCATTCATTCATTGAACAAATATATGTTAAGCAGTGAGTATATGTCAAGCACTATGCTGGATTTGTGAAACAAAACAGTAAGCAAGTTCTTGTCTGGTATGAAGGAGCTAATAGTCTAATGAAAGAATACATATAAATAAACTGGAAATTACAATGAAGTGAGATAAGCACCAAGACAGAGGAGACCATGGGAACCACTAGAAGGGGCACCCATCCCTATCCAAGATGAGTTGCCTGAGACAGTTATCAAGGAGTGATATCAAAGCTGAAATCTGAATTAATGTATAGTATTAGCCAGACAAAGAACAAGCAGCTGAGAGGCAGTATAGTGGAGAACAGTTTATATATGTCAAAGACATAGAAGAGATAGAGACAGGGACATAGATAGAGAAAAGAGATTCTGAGTAGTAGTATGTATTAGCAAGGGTCTCCCAGAGAAACTTAACCAATAGGATGTATAAATATGGAGAGAGATTTATCATAAGGAGTTAGCTCATACAATTATGGAGGCTGAAATGATCCAAGATCTGCAATCAGCAAGCTGGACACCCAGAAGAGCCAATGGTACAGTTCCAGCCTGAATATGAAAGCCTGAGAACCAGAAGAGCTGATAGTATAAGTTCCAGTCTGAAAGTTAACAGGCTTGAGAACAGGAAGAGCCAATTTTTCAGTTTGAGTCCAAAGACAGGAAATCACCAATGTCTCAGCTTAAGGTAGTCAGGCAGGCAGAGTTCCCACTTAGCCTTATTGAGGTATCTGATTGGATGAGGCCCACACACATGAGGGAGGGCAATCTGCTTTGCCCAGTCTTCTGATTCATATGTTAATCTCATCCAGAAACAGCCCCATAGACATACCTGGAATAACGTTTGATAAAATGTCTGGGCACCCCGTGGCCCAGTCAAGTTGACACATTAAATTTACCATTGCATATAAATTATTTACATTCTTATTCTATAATTTGTCACAACCATCAGATACATTACAGTTATGATGTTGATATATGTTGATGCAACTATTTTCTTCTCCATCCATTATCTGGAAAGAGGAGGGGAAAATGATGTTTAAGTAGCGAAATGTCCTAGTTTGCTTAAAATTCTGAATATGGGCTTCCAATTCTTACAGAATCATGGCTATGTTATTCGTCAGCACTAAAAAGATTTCAATACCCTGTGGTGCTTCTGCTCTTCATTTTGAACAGTTAAGAACAATGTACCAGGCAAGAACAGGGCATTCTGTGCAGTCAGAGGATAAGGAATCAAGATTTGGAGGTTCCAAATCTTGAACCTTATCTTAATAGATAAGAACCAATCTTAGTAGTGTTAGTAGTATCTCAGAACCAAATCTTAGTAGTGTTCCCAACTAGCGTCTTGCATGTCTTCAAATCAGAGGATGTGGCTGGGGACTTGTTTCAATGCCCCCCCCCCCCCCCGGGTTCCCAGGATGAGAATTGAGGTAGGTAGTTAATCCACCCAGATCAGATAGATGACCCCTAGGTGGCAGTATTGGCCACTTACATATTCCTACCAATCACAGTATCAGCTTTTTGTCCAGCCAAAATGCGTTTGAAATCACACACGATGTAATTTACAAAATAAAGTTTCACAAACAATTATTTATGGTAATATATTGACTTTAAATTAGACTACCAGAATAGAACCTTGGATAAAACAGAATGGGGTAAACTCTATACTTGTTATTCAAAATCTATTAGAAAGCATTATTTTCATGTCCTGGTTTAGATTGAGAGGAATGCATTGGAACAGATCACCCTGAATTACATTCTATGAAACTATTTGAGTCACAAAAACACCAGTTGAGAAACTTAAAATAGATATTATATATATATGTATTTTTATATACATATATATGCATCTATAAACATAAAATGCATAGGCTATAAATTTAGTGTCTATAAATTATATAACTAAAGTATTTCATACCTTAAAGTTTTGTGTTTTTTTAATCCTGCAGAGCATTGAAAATTGTTGCTTTCCCAAAAAAAAACCTTCAGAGAGCAATTGTGCACACACCAGCAGCCAAGCTGTTTATTAGGCTAAGTGTGAATTTAGGAGGACTTTTTAAAAGATATTCAGTGAAAGGTGAAAATAATATGAAGGCAGAAAGTGTGTAACCCTATTAAAACTGCAAACACCCTAGACAAGACCCTTGGAGAAGAACATTTCTATGTACTTATACGTTTCATAGATGCCTTGCACATTCTTCACTGATACTCTCCTAGGATATGTCACACAAAAGGGCTGTAGCAGGTTTGTCACAATTTGAAATTCTCCTGCTTTTATCCTGAGGGGATTGTGAAGCTCAGGTGGTTTGGGTAAAGAACCTACAATCAAAATCTTGTTCTAAGTGTCTGTGGCTGAATAAAAAGTAGTAATATATTTTTAAATGAGCATTTAAAGCAAAGCCAATTGCTAAGATTATGGCTGAAAATGGATGTTATCTACTATGTTTATATTAATTTATTTCTATAGAGCATTTCTATAAAGGATTTCTGAGTACTAAAGATGGTACAGATATGAAAAAGGAACTTAATGAAACCAAAATTTGGCACCCTAGAAACAAGATAAAATGTTCTGCACCATCTGTAAGAAGGCTGTTCAACACTTTCACTCTTTCCTGCATCAAAGGCACAGCAGCATTTGTTTCCTCCCACTTTGGGAGGGACAACAGTCAAGAAAAAACTGGTAATAAAATCAGGATAACAGCAAAATTATATATACACATACATAGTTTAGAAAAAGGAAAGGAACAAAGGCATTTATTAATCTAGGGTTTGAGAAAGCCTGCTAAAGTTCAAAGACGAATCAGTTAAATTGTTTTAGGTTCTAAATAGTTTTCACGGAAATGAGCATAAAGGAGAGAGCAGGGCTAAGGACTAACAATACAGTCAATGAGAGAGGCAGGTTTTGTTCTATCATTTTTCTGTTGCTCTCCCCGTAGGAGGAAGAATGGCTCCTTCAGCACGAGTGCTAGAGTGAGCAGGCCTGCATAGCAGGGCCAGAGCTTACCCACAAACAAGGCAAGCTGGAAATAAACCTTTGTTTGTAAGACACTGAGATATAGGGATAGTTTGCTAGTGCAGTGGAGTCAGAGAAAGCTGGCTGATAAAACCCTGATTGAAAAACAATTTTGGGGCTTGATACTACCAGGAGGGGATCTGGAAGGAATGTATCCAGTGTGGATTTTCCCATAACCTTTATTCTAACTTAAATAAAAGGATAAGGCTACAATAAAAGGTGCTATTTAGAAATCACGTTGAAATGTGAAAGTCGAGATTTTTTGGAAACATAATTGAAACTGTGAAGCAATACAGATGCATTTTTTCTAATATGGCAAATAGAAGAAAGAAATATTTTACCTGTTACCCTAAATTCTGGAGCCATTGGCACAGCACAAAGGAGTTTAGATTGGCAAGACATACCCTAGTCCAGACCCAAGAGTGGCTATGAATAGTGCCTCAGTCTATTTCTGATAGGGGGGTATTAAAGTAGCCAAGTATAACAGTGGATTCATTTTCTTTCTTCTTACAATTCTATTAGTTTTTGCCCAATGTATTTTGACACTCTGTTGTCAGGTACACACACATTAAGGATTGTTGTCTTTCTTGGAGTATTGACCCTTGTGTCATTATGTAATGCCCTTTTTTCTTTCTGATAACATTTTTTGCCCTGGAGTCTGCTCTATCTGAAATTAATACAGTACTCTCCTGCTTTCTTTGATTAGTATTAGCTAGGTATGTCTTTCTCTATCCCTTTACTTTTAATCTATATGTGTTTTTAAATATAAAGTGGATTCCTTGTAGAGAACATATAGTTGGGTCTTGTTTTTTCATCCACTCTGACAACCTCTGTCTTTTAATTGTGTATTTAGATTATTGACATTGAAAATGATTATTGATATAGTTGGAATAATATCTACCGTATTTGTTACGGTATTCTATTCCTTGCTTCATTCCTACTTTCATCTTCTATACTTTTTCTGCCTTCTGTGGTTTTGAGTATTTTATGTTTTAATTTTCTGTCCTTTCTTGGCATATCAATACTTTTTACTTTACTAGTGGTTGCCCTGAAGTTTACAACATACAGAAGATATGCATTTGACTTAGTTTTTCAACTTTACAATAGTAAATATATATATTCAGTATGTATTGAATTTGTGTAACTTCATTAATTACATGAGCTATTCAGCATTTTATAAATTAGGCTTTGTGTTAATTTTGCCCAACTATAGGCTAATGTAAGCATTCTGAGCACATTTAAGGTAGACTAGGCTAAGTTATGATATTCAGTAGGTTAGGTGTATTAAATGGATTTTTGACTTATGAAATTTTCCATTTATGATGGGTTTACTGGGACATGACCCCATCATAAGTCAAAGAGCATCTTTACATTGACAACTAATCTAAGTCTGCTTTCAGTAACACTATGCTGCTTCATAGATACTGCAAATACCTTATAATAACAAAATATTTCTAATTCCTCCCTCCTGTCCCCTGTATCGTCATTTGCTTCACTCATACATAATAAGCCTATGTGTACACAAGCATTCATAATTGAGTACATTGTTGCTATTATTTTGGACAGTTATCTGTTTAAGTTTTATCCTGCTTTCACTTATTCTCAATGCTCTACAGTTTTTTTAATTTTGTTAATTGAAAGATCAAATTATATATATTTCTCATGTACAACATGATGTTTGGAAGTATATATACATTGTGGAATGAGTATATCTAGCTAATTAACATGTGCATGACCTCACATAGTTATTATGTTTGTGGTAAGAAAAATGTACATCCACCCTCTTAGCATTTTTCAAGAATACAATATATTGTTAACTGTGTTGTATCACCAGCAGATCCCTTGAACTTATTTCTAACTGAAATTTTGCATCCCTTGACCAACATCTCCCCAACTTCATCCCCCGACATCCCTCTCCAATCACCTCCTAGCACCTGGTAAACATCATACTACTGTCTACTTTTATGAGATCAACTATTTCAGCTTACACATATGAGTGATATCAAGCAATATTTGCCTTTCTGTCCCTGGCTTATGTCACTTTAACAAAATGTTGTCTAGGTTCATCTATGTCGTCATGTATAGGATCTATTTTTATGACTGAGTAATATCTCATTGTGTATATATACCTCATCTTTACCCGTTCATCCATTGATGGACACTTACATTGATTTCATGTCTTGGCTATTGTGAGTAATTCTGCAATAAACATGGGAAGTGCTGTTATCTCTACAAAATGCTGATTTCAGTCAGGCATAGTGGCTCATACCCGTGATCCCAGCACTTTGGGAGGCTGAGGTGGGAGGATTGCTTGAGCTCAGGAGTTCAAGACCAGCTTGGGCAACATAGAAAGAGCTTGCCTCTACTAAAATTCAAAAAAATTAGCCAGGCATGGTGGCACACACCTGTAGTCCCAGCTACTTGGGGGACTGAGGAAGGAGGATCACTTGAGCCCAGGAAGTCGAGGCTGCAGTGAACCCTGCTATGCTGCTGCACTCCAGCCTGGGCAACAGAGAGAGACCCTGTCTCAAAAAAATAAAATACTGATTTTGTTTTCTTTGAATATGAATATGACACTAGGATTGCTGTGTCATATGACAGTTCTAGTTTTAGTTTTAGAGGGAACCATTATACTGTTTTCCAAAGTGGCTATACTAATTTACATTCTCACCAGAAGTGTGTGTGGGTTCTGTTTTTCTACATCCTCACCAACACTTGTCTTTTGGGGGTTTTTGTTTTGTTGTTGTTTTGGATTACAGCTATCCCAATAGGTATGAGGTGAAATCTCATTGTGGTTTTACTTTGCATTTCCCTGATGATTAGTGATGTTGAGCTTTTGCTGTGCAGATTTGTAGTTTGATAAAATCCCATTTGTCTATTTTAGCTTTTGTAGTCTGTGCTTTTGGGGGCATATTCAAAAAATCATTGCCTAGACCAATGTCATAAACGTTTTCCCCTATGTTTTCTTATAGTAGTTGCATAGATTCAGGTCTTACACTTAAGTCTTTAATTCATTTAGAGTTGATGTTTGCGTGTGATAAGAATCTAATTTCAATCTTTTGCATGTGACTATCCAGTTTTCCTAACATCATATATCTAAGAGGCTGTCTCTTCTCCAGTCAAAGATGCCAAAAGATGTCTTTTGACATCTTCGTCAAAAAATCAGTTGGGTATAAGCATGTGAATTAATTTCTGGGCTCTCTATTCTGTTCCATTGGTCTGTTTGTCTATTTTTATGCCAATGCCATGTCGTTTTTGTTACGATAGCTTTATAGTGTATTATGACGTCAGATAGTGTGATGCCTTCAGCTTTGTTCTTATCATTCAAAATTGCTTTGGCTATTCAGGGTCTTTTGTGGTTCCATACAAATTGTAGCATTGTTTTTCCTATTTCTGTAATGAATGTCACTAGTGTCTTGATAAGTATTGCACTGGATCTATAGATCACTTTAGGTGGTATGGACATTTTTGCAACATTAATTCTTCCATTTCATTAGTACAGGATATATTTCCATTTATCTGTGTCTTCAATTTCTTTTATCAGTGTTTTATACTTTTCAGTGTAGAAATCTTTCACCTCTTTGGTTAAATTGATTTCTATGTACTTTTGTATCTATTTTAAATTTGATTGTTTTCTTGATTTCTTTTTTAGATAGATAGCTCACCATTAGTGTATAAAAACCCCACTGATTTTTGTATGCTGATTTTGTATCCTGCAACTTTATTGAATTTATTTAGGTTCTAACAGTTTTTGGTGGAATCTTCGGGGTTTTTTGTATGTAAGATCATGTCCTCTACAAACAAGGAAAATATAACTTCTTCCTTTCCAATATGGATATATGTTATTTATTTTTCTTAACTAATTGCTCTGGCTAGAACTTCCAATACTATGTTGAATAGAAGTGGCATGTTAGCTGTGGGCTTATCACATGCAGCTTTTATTATGTTGAAACCATTTCTTTTATACATATCCAACTTGAGAGTTTATCATGAAAGGATATTGAATTTTGTCACAGTTTTTCTGCAACCATTGAAATGATATGTTTCTTGTGCATCATTCTGTTATTGATTTTGTTGAACAATATTTGCATCCCCAAGATAAATCCCACTTGATCCCAGCAAATGAGGTTTTTAATATGCCATTAAATTTGGTTTGCTAGTATTTTGTTGAAGATTTTTGTATTTATGTTCATCAGGGATACTGGCCTGTAGTCTTTTTTGTTTTGTCGTGTCCTTGTCTATCTTTGGTATCAAGGCAATGCTGGCCTAGTAAGATGAGTCTGGAAGTATTCCATCCTTTTCAATTTTTTAGAATAGTTCAAGCAGAATTGTTAGAGCAGAATTGGTATTAGTAATTTAAATGTTTGGTAGAATTCTGCAGTAAAACCATCAGGTCCTGGGCTTTCCTTTTATGGGAGATTTTTGTTACTGATTCAGTCTTCTTCTTTTTTTTTTTTTTTTTTTTTTTTGAGACAGAGTCTCGCTCTGTAGCCCTGGCTGGAGTGCAGTGGCCGGATCTCAGCTCACTGCAAGCTCCGCCTCCCAGGTTTACGCCATTCTCCTGCCTCAGCCTCCCGAGTAGCTGGGACTACAGGCACCCGCCACCTCGCCCGGCTAGTTTTTTGTATTTTTTAGTAGAGACGGGGTTTCACGGTGTTCGCCAGGATGGTCTCGATCTCCTGACCTCGTGATCCGCCCGTCTCGGCCTCCCAAAGTGCTGGGATTACAGGCTTGAGCCACCGCACCCGGCCAGTTACTGATTCAGTCTTCTTACTCATTATTGGTCTGTTCAGATTGTCTATTTCTTCATGATTCAATCTTAAAGAATGCCAGAGAATTAATACATTGCTTCTAAGTTATCCAATTTGTCAGTGTATAATTGCTCATAACAGTTTAAAATCCATTGATGCTCTTCCTTACTTTATGTAGAGATAAGTGTCTGACCTTTATCATTTTCCTTCTGTCTGAAGAATTTGTTCGCATTTTTTACAAGGCATATCTACTGCCAACAAATTTCCTTTGTTTTTTGTTTTAGAAAATATTTTTACTTTACTTTTGAAGGCTAACTTTGCAGGGTACAAAATTCTCATTGGTGGGATTCTTTTCTCTCAATGATTTTTTTTTTTTTTTTTAAGATACGGGATCTCACTTTGTCAGCCAGGCTGGAGTGCAGTGGTACCATCCCAGCTCACTGCAGCCTCGAATTTCTAGGTTCAAGCAATCCTCTTGCCTCAGCCCCTGAAGTAGCTGGGGACTCCAGGCATATGCTGCCACAGCTGGCTAATTTTTTTATTTTTAGTAGAGACATGGTTTCTTCCTGTTGTCCAGGCTGGTCTCAAACTTCTGAGCTCAAGCAATCCACCTGCCTCAGCCTTCCAAAGTGCTAGGGTTACAGACCTGAGCCACCATGCCTGGCCTTCTCTCAGCACTTTAAGTACTTCATGGCACTCTCTTCTTGCTTGAATGGTGATATGGTTTGGCTGTGTCCCCACCCCATTCTTCTTGAATAGTAGCTCTCATAATTCCCACATGTCGTGGGAGAGACCCAGTGGGAGGTAATTGAATCATGGGTCTGGGTCTTTTCCATGCTGTTCTCATGACAGTAAGTCTCATGAGATCTAACGATTTTATAAAGGGGAGTTCCCCTACACACATTCTCTTGCCTGCCACCATGTATGACGTGACTTTGATCTTCCTTCGCCTTCCACCATGATTGTTCCATTAAACCTCCTTTCCTTTATAAATTACCCAGTCTCAGGTATGTCTTTATTAGCAGTGTGAGAACAGACTAACACAAATGGTTTCTGAGGAGAAATCAGATGTAATTCTTATTTTTCCTCCGTTAAAGGGCAGGGTTTTTTCCTCTGGCTTCCTTCAAGGTTTTTTATCTTCAATTCTCTATAGTTCAAAGATAAAATGCCTATATGTTTTGCTCTGGTATTCATCCTACTTGGTGTTCTCTGCATCTCCTGGATCTGATGTTTAGTGTCTGACATTAATTTGGGGAAATCTTCAGTTGTCATTGCTTCAAATATTGTTTCTCTTCCTTTCCATTACACACGTTACACCATTTCTAGTTGTCCCACAGTTCTTAGACATTCTGTTCTGGCTTTTGTTAGTCTTTTCTCACTTTGCTTCTTAGCGTTTGAAGTTTATTGTCATATCCCTGAGCTCAGTGATTCCTTCCTCAGCTGTGTCCAGTCTAATAATTGTCATATTTCTGAGCTCAGTAATGACTTCCTCAGCTGTGTCCAGTCTAATAATAAGCAATTCAAAGGCATTCTTCATTTCTGTTACAGTGCTATTGATTTTCAGTATTTCTTTTCCACTCTCAGAATTTTTGTTTCTCTGCTTACATTGTCCGTCTGTTCTTGCATGTTGTCTACTTCTCAAGAAAGCACTTAGGTTCTTTTTAAAACTCCTGGACTGATAATTCCAACATTCCTTCCCTATCTGACTGTAGTTGATTCTTTCTGAGGCTCTTCAAACTGTGTTTTTGCCCTTAGTATGCCTTATGATTTTTGTTAAAAGGTGAACATTATGTACTAGGTAAAAAGAACTGTAGTAAACAGGCCCATGGTAACATGGTAATGTAGTGGTAAGGTATGAAAAAGAAAAGCATTCCATAGTCCTGTAATAGTTTCCAGTCTTTTAGTGAGTCTGTGAACTTCACTAGAGCTTCTTAGTTTTTTTGCCCTTCTTAGGTAGGACAGAATAGTTAGAGAGAGCTGGAGGGATTTCTTCAGGTAGGTTAGGCTCATGTAAAATAGCTTCTCCTGAGAAAAGGCTTTGCTAAGAAGGATTGAATGTTCTAGTATTTTTCAAAATGATTCCTTGTTTCTCTCCTCTTGTCAAAAGGAGGAGGGGATTTTTCTCTAATATCCACTGTGAGAACCTGGTACATCTACGGGTAAAACTAATAAAAGTGTGGGGTTCCCTCTATGACAGGGTCCCCCTGGAGTTTTTAACCCTGAGTTGTTCACTTTGAGCATCCAGCAATTCAGATACAGTTGCAATTTCCCTACCCTGTCATGGGTTCCTGTCATGTTATTTGCTCCACTGAATTGTGTGATTCCCTGTATCTTCCTGTCTATCCAATGTTGAGGGCAGCAGATTGTCCTGGGACCTCTTTTCTCTGACAGATCAAAGCAGGGCTGCTGATTTTTCCACTTGTTCAGCTTTTCACTTATTGTTAGGATGCAGTGGCAATTTCTAAGCTGCTTACCTGCCAAAGTATAAGCCAGAAGTATATTTTGTTATTTTCAGTCTCAGTTCTGACTGATCTAAGCCAGGACAGTGGAACAGAAGAGGCCATCCTGTGCTGGGCAGACTCAAATGAGCAGCTATCACAAATATCAGCATCCTACTTGGTAGAAAGTGTCCAATTTCTAGAAACTATGTTTTAAATTTTTAAACCTATTTCAGTGGCAACAAATTTTACAGTAAACTTTTCCGAAGTTAGTTAATCTTTCTTTTCTCTTTCCAACCCTTACTTTATCATTCCTATGTTGTTAGATAGCTCCCCTGAGACATTCTTTTTCCACAAAGACTGACATCTACTGTGAACAATGAGGTCAGATGTGTAGTTTACCACGAGGCACACAAATACCCAGTACTGTTGGGCTTCACAAGTATAAGGCCCCTTGTGACTGGTGACACCCAAATTAGATTTATTGTGGTATTTTTCAATCGCTTGTACTTCTGGATCCAGAATAATGACTAAGAACACAAACACTGGCATAGCTGAGATTTGAACTCTGCTTTATTTCAACTTCCAACTATCCCACTTACCAGCAATTGGAGCACATTTTTTAACGTTTTTATCTCTGTTAACATATCGTATAAAACAGGAATGATAATCTTGTCTGTCTCAGATTTTGTGAAGATTAAATTAGTTAATATACATAAAGCTCCTAGGAGAACGCCTAGAACACAGTTTTAACTCTGACAGGACCTATTCAATAGACCATACCAGAGCCATGGAATTCTGGTAGACTGGGAAGGAGTTGCAGTAATACCTGAAATATTGATCTCAGCTTTTGAGGTGACCATCAGGGAACCAGGCCAATCACCTCTGGCCAAATGCAACCCGGTGTGTCATTAAAATAATTTTAAATTTCTATGTGAGTCAAGATGTGAAAGTGAATTGGGAAGCACTGCATTTTTCTACTTCCCGATAGCGTATATTATTACAGACTGATAATATATTTTCAATTCTGTTTTCTTTTACTCTAAAGAAAATACCCTGGGAAACACACTCTGGTGTTTTATTCTAACACACCATTAGAGAGCCTGTGCTGATTCCCCAACCATGACCTAAAGAAGCTGAATACTTTTATACTGAACTATTTATGCTCCTTCCTTAAGGTTTGAATTTTTGTGTGGTAATGGAACTGAAATTAATTATGGGTCATTTTGTTCAGACTGTGGAGCATTTCTATTTATTCCAGCAAATGCCTTCTCTGTCTAGCCCTTAAAATGGCATGTAGTTGTTAAGTACTGCTGGGAGTCAGTTGGACAGTATAGGCACTGACCCCTGTAAGAAGCAGGTGATACACTTTGATGTCTCAGTTGAAAGTTGACTTCCTAGGACCTGTGTGAAATTCAAGTGCTCTGGCTACCTGCCCTGAACAGGTAGTAGCTGCCTGTAGCTCTCCCCTCAGCCTCAGAGCAACTCTGGCACCACATTACACTGCATGTAAATGCACCATGCTGCTTTCATGTTGCTTAGACATTCCCCGTTCATATTACAGCTTTGTAAATACGTATGGAAGCTTTATCAGGTTAAAGTTATTAGAGTAATGTATCTCTCGTTTCTCATAGATACAAATATTAAGCTTTCCTCAAATATTAGGTTCTTTTAATCACATATGTAAACACGTGTGGGTGTGCTTGTATGCTCGCATGCGGGCGGAGGGAGGGCGCACGGGGGGCGGTGCGCGGGAGTGAGTGCAGGGGTGTGGGTGTGCGGGTGAGTGTGGATGTGAATGTGTGCACGTGTGTGCGTGTGTGTATGCGTGTGGGTGTGGGGGGTGGATGTGGGGGGTGTGTGTGCGTGTATGTGTATGTGCATGCGTGTATGTGTGGGTGTGTGGGTGTGGGGGGATGCGTGCATGTGGGTGCACGTGGGTGTGTACCTGTGCATGTCAGTGTGTGTGCACATGCATGTGCAGCACCATCAGAACTTGGCAGTTCTATAAAATGACTTATTCACACAGTCTGTGAGAAACTATACCAGATAGAAATGGGATGTTTTCCATTTGTAAATGGCATGAGAATGTCATCAAAAATAACATGTTCTTTAATAGTCATTAGTGCTGTTTTGAAAAAGTGAAGAAAAGGAGGCATTCTCTGTAGGGAAAAAAAAATTGGGTAGAAGGAGAGCTTTCCAAATGTTATTGTTGCTGCTTTTACCCATGGGAAGAACATACTGAAAAGTTCCAGATAGCAAACACACACTAAGCTCCAGAAAATTTAAGAATAAAATAAGAATTATAAAATATAGATCTTTCGAAGCCAAATCATGTAAAGCATAATTCCACTGTAATGCTTTCAGGCATCGCAGGATCTTAATTCCTTTATCTGTAATACTAGTCGTGTGAATTAAATGGGACTTGGATCCCATCTAGAACAGACAGGAATAATGTCTTCCTGATTTTAAGATTCAGTGTCTAAACATGTTAGAAAGTTGACTAGAGTATCCATCAGAAAGGAAAAATATCAAGGTAGAATTGTTAGTCTCTTTTTAAGATTTTATCTACATAAGAATATACAAAATTTGATGTACAAAAGTGTATCAAAACATTTTAAAGGATTGAGACTTTGTTTTGGAGCTTGTGTTGGGGGTGGAAATATTTCATCTTAGGCTTGGCCTTGTCCACAAGCTTCAATAACTTTTTATCACATTAGAGTCAGAATGTTTTGATTATGGGTTATGTTGCCTCGGACTTGCTAAGACCAACAAATAGAGCCAGCAAATGAAAACCCTAAGCCAACGTCACTTGCATTACTTGTAATAAAGAGAATTGGCAACCACGTAAAGCCTAATCTCCTTCATAAAGCTCTTTTTCTCATCACTTTCTTCACGGCATTTGTTTTCTCATCTTTAAAATGGAGAAGTTAAAATGAGTGAAACCTGGAGTCCTTTTTGCCCTTTGAGTATAAGATTCTATGTCTTTAGAAAACATCTGAAACAATTCAAAAATGCCACTGTTCTTTCATAAGCCAATTGAGCCAACATCATTCTTACGTTAGTAACTTGTGCAATTCATTTGGAAAAATATCAATTCTATAATGGTTTCTAGTGACAGCTGACTAGGCGACTAAAATCAACCATCCTACTAAAAAAATAAGGGCCCTTGTACACTGTTGGTACAGCTTCTAAACTGTTGGTACAGTTTTTCAAAAAAATAAAAATAAAATTACCCTGTTTCACTTCTGGTTGTATACCTGAAAATTCCATGTCTGGTTGTATACCTCAAATGATTGAAAGGAGGGTCTCCACAGGTGTTTGTAAACCCATGTTTATAGCAGCATTACTCTTAACAGCCAAAACACAGAAGCAACTCAAGTCCCCATTGATGGGTAAATGGATAAATGAAAGATGGTGTGTGTGTGTGTGTGTGTGTGTGTGTGTGTGTGTGTGTGTGTGTGTATATATATATATATATATACACAATGGATTATTCAGCCATGAGGAATTTCTGACACATGCTCCAGCATGGGTGAACCTTTGAGACATTATACTAAGTGAAATAAACCAGTTGCAAAAAGGCAAATATTACATGTTTCCACTTAGATGAGGTACCTAGAGTGGTCAATCAGAGACAGAGCTGAATCGTTGCCAGGGGCTGGGGAGAATGGAAAGAGAAGACTTGTTGTTTAGTAGGCATAGAATTTCAGTTTTGTAAGACTAAAAGGTGCAGTGGCATGATCTGATAGACCCAGGTCCTCAGCAGACTGAAGTAGAAGGATCACTTGAGCCCAGCAGTTTGAATCTGGCCTGGGTGACATAGTGAGCTCCCATCTCTTAAGCAAAAAAGACTAAAAAGAGTTCTGGAGATTTATTTCATAACAATGTAAATGTATTTAACACTACTGAACTGTACACTTAAAAGTTGTTAGGATAGTAAATTTTATGTGTATTTTATCACAATTAAAAAATAAAGCTTTTTTAAAGCTAGGTAAAATTCAAAAGGCTATACTGAAAAACATCAGGTGTCTAATAGGTAGAGATAAAATGACTAATTTAAAACATGAGAGGATTAATGCTCAAAGAGGAAAACCTGAACCATTTCTGGCCCAGGACACATGCCCATGCAGAAAGAGAAACTAAGACATGGAATGATATTTGTCAAATGGTAAGAGGTAAAGGAGACAGTGCTGAAGTCCTAATATTCTCATGTGCATCACTGCTGGAGCCTCTTTTCCTAACTTGAGGGTCTCTTGCTTGTGCCTTGAAGCTTTGGAAGGCAGCTGAAAGGTAAGGCAGTTGACTGACTCTAGGGAAGAACAAATGTGTCACAGTTCAACTCCTGCCAAGGAGGAAATCCTAACGCAAAATCTTTTGTGTGGGATTAGTTCCCTCAGAGTCTCCAGTCTGATATGGAATTATGGATTGAGAAGATTCAGAGATTGCCTAGGTGACCCACAGAAACACTACTCAGAAACACAGAAACACTGAGGTTCCTGGACCATAAACCTCAGATCCCTGTCAGAGGCAATGAAAATTTCTCTCTGAAGAAAGTCAACACTCTAGGTATTAAGTTTGCATTAATAATTTATCAAATATATGTCTAGGAAACAATCATAGGATTCCTCTCCTCTGGACAAAACCAGATGAACCAGAATCAACAGAAACAAGAGACAAAATAGATCATCTGCTGAAAATCTAAAGATTGGAATCCTCTGATTCAAACTCTAAACACTGCTGTGCTTGTTAGGCTCAGGGATATAAAAGGTGCAAACCTAAAAATGTCAAAAACTGGGAAGCTATGTGAGTAACATTGCAGAGTTGCGAAATAATCCATTTGAATTTTGCAGAATGGAAAGGATCAATGGCCAAAATAAACAACTCACTAGATGGGATTAACATCAGATCAGACACATCCAAAAGAATACTAGTGAATTTAAGATAGGTCAAAGGAAACTATTCATGATAAAAGCCATAAAGACTAAAAAAAAATTTGTAAGAGATGATAAAGATATAAGGGATGTAATGAAAAGATATACCCGTAGTTTAATTGAGGTTGCAGAATAAGAAACAAGAAGGGGGCAATATTTGAAGAAATAATGACTGAGAATTTCTCTAAACTGATAAACTACATCAATCCACTGATTCAAGAAGTCCAACAATCCCTTAGCCTATACAGTGAAACTATAGAAAAATTAAAGACAAAAAATATTGAGGCCATCAGAATAAAAGAGTACCCTCATTGGAACAAGAATCAGAAACAGTGGGAGCTAAATGATGAGAACACACGGACACAGAGGGGAACCACACACACTGGGGCCTATTGGAGTATGGAGGGTGGCAGTGGAGAGAAAATCAGGAAAAATAACTAATGAGTACTAGGCTTAATATCTGGGTGAAGAAATAACATGCACAAAGACCCATGACACAGATTTACCTGTGTAAAAACCTGCACATGTACCTCTAAACTTAAAACTTTTCAAAAATAAAATTTTTTTAGCAATTAAAAAACAGAATTACAGATATTTATATTCTTAACAACAATAATGAAAACTGGAAAGCAGTGAGAAATACCTATAAGACACTGAAGGAAAACTAATTACCAATTTTCTATGAAAAATTTAATCCATAATGGAGACAAAATAAAGACACTGTCAAACAATATCTGAGCTAATTTGCCACTTGCAGACACATCTAAAACCAATGATCAGTTAATGACCATTCTTTGATTAATTTCTTCTCCAGGCTGAAAGAAAAGAAAATACGAAAACAGATGCAGCTTCCAAGATTCTACAAGAATTGAAAAAAATGAGTATAGTAAATATATGGATAAATCAAATGTATTTTGGATGAATAAAATAACAATAGTAGTATATGTTTATGATACATTTTTTTTTATTTATTATTATTATACTGTAAGTTGTAGGGTACATGTGCATAACGTGCAGGTTTGTTACATATGTATACTTGTGCCTTGTTGGTGTGCTGCACCCATCAACTCGTCATTTACATCAGGTATAACTCCCAATGCAATCCCTCCCCTCTCCCCCCTCCCCATGATAGGCCCCGGTGTGTGATGTTCCCCTTCCTGAGTCCAAGTGATCTCATTGTTCAGTTCCCACCTATGAGTGAGAACGTGCGGTGTTTGGTTTTCTGTTCTTGTGATAGTTTGCTAAGAATGATGGATTCCAGCTGCATCCATGTCCCTACAAAGGACACAAACTCATCCTTTTTTATGGCTGCATAGTATTCCATGGTGTATATGTGC